>NC_081343.1:5481123-5498740 GCF_029784015.1 Lycium ferocissimum | reverse complement strand
ACTTTATTTTTCTTTCTTTTATATTTGTAAGTAGGGGTGTACAAACAAAACCGACAAACCGCATCAAATCGATAAACCGGGTCAAATCGGAAAAAAAACCAACTAGTGATTTGGTTTGGTGTTGAAAAAAAAAAGGACCATAATTGGTTAGGTTTGGTTTTAGCTAAAAAAAAAAAGTCAAACTGAACCAAACCAACCCGACTTTACATGTATTCAATTTTTAAAACATTTTATACATAAAAAGATTTGGTTGTAATGTAATTTATAAATATTTCTTAAATTTTTTGTCTTTTATCATATTATTTCAAGGTTGAACTTAGAATTTTGAATGTTAATAAGTTTTATATCCCATGGAAGGTAACTCAAATAAAGTACAAACCAAAACCAACTCAACACTAATGCTAACAAAAGAAATTCAATTCTAAGACTAGGAATGACAATAATGTTGGATATATATTCTTTAGTTTTGCATAATTGGTTTAGAGAGTGAAAATACATAACTTAATTTTTTCTTTGTCATGTGATTAATACTTATTAGCCGTACTTATTTTAGTAATTTTAGATTATGGTCTTTATGGCTTATTAATTAGCAATATTTATTTTAACCGGTTCTATTATCTTTTTTGTTGAATATTTTAATACAATGTCATCACTCATCTCACATTTTGGGCTATTTTCTTGAGAAACACCTTAATTATATAGTTGTATCTTAATAGGACTAAAGAAATATTTAAGTAAAAATTATATATTTTATATGAAGACTTTTCCAAAAAAAAACCCCGAGAAAACCCGAAGTTTATTGGTTTGGTTTGATTTATAAATTTAAAAACCCGACGTAATTGGTTTGGTTTAGTATTTGAAAAATTCTAACCAGCCCGATTCATGTACACCCCTATTTGTAGGTATTACCTTAATTTTTTATTTTAAATTTTTTCATTATTTTTATTTTTAAAATTATATTTATCTTCTTATATTATTTATTTTTCATTTCCTTTCTTTTCATTTCCGAACGTTTACTTCTTGATACCTCCCCTACGTTTGCCATTGAGACAGTTTGAACAAACATTTGAGAGTAGGAACAATATTTAAAAAGGTTTCGCTTTTGTAATATTGAAAACAAACAGTAGATTACTCAAGACAATACTATAGCCAAAGTGCTACACGCAAAATGTAACTATGTTTTGTTAATTATCTATATTATATAATATCGTCTTCACCAAGTTCAGTTTTCAAAAGAGGAATAGAAACTTATTGTCTATGACATAAATGAAAATGAATGAGTATTGACTCATTAATCCAACCAATTCAGTAGCTTGGTTTAAGCCTGTTATCCGGTTTGAACCGGACCGGACCGGTAACCGGTTAATAAACCGGCCAGTTTCCGGTTTAAAAACCGGAACCCGTCACCGGTACCGGTTTAACCGGTTAAAAAATCAAAACCAGACCGGTCCGGTTTGAAACTATTCAAAACCTTTTTTTTTTTTTTGTATAGTATATTTATATTATAGTATTTATTAGTATATTGTAGGTATATTTACATATGTTATATAAGTTTATAAGTAAAGTTTATATATTTACTGACTAACAAAGAATAACAAAGATATACGTATATATATATATATATATATATATATATATATATATTAAGTTATATGCTTAAGTTATACTATATACCCAAAATATATAAGAATATACTTATATATATAATATACTTAGGTTATATAACTTATATATATATATATATATATAACTTATATATTATAACTTAAGTTATTTATAGCTTAATTTTTTTCTAAGTTTATAAATTCGTATTTTATAAATTAAGTATATTTATATTATAAGTATATTCTTAGTATATTTTAGTTATTTTTTAAGTATATAACTTTCTAGTTTTTAATTTAAGTAGACGTATATTATAAGTATATTCCTAGTATATTTTAGGTATATTCCTAACTTAATATAAGTAAAAATATGAACACAAGTTAATAGAAGAAAGCTCAATGAGCCATATATTTTATTCATTCTTGGATAACATTTATTTGCAAGTTGTAGTTTTTTTTAACTTGCAAATAATACATGAGTTGCAAAGAAATAGTAGAATAATAAAATCACCAATTGTCAATCATTTGGTTAATTTCCCCCATATCATATTCGGCCATGGAGATATCTTCAAAGTGTTCCATTTGGTCCGCTCTACTTGCTATCAAATCTTCAATCTCTTCCTCTTCGCCTTCCACCACTTCTAAGTTTTGGTTGCGTTGCTCCGATCTAATCCAATCGCGAATGCACACTACTACTTGCAAGCTAAATCCGGATAATGAGTGTCTATGGTCTCCAATTTGTTGTCTTCCTTGGCTAAATGCACTCTCCGCAGCCACGGTTGATATTTGAACCGTAAGGATATCTCGAGCCATTCTTGAAAGTATCGGATGACTTGCCTTGTATTTCTTCCACCATGCTAAGACATCCAAATCATCTAGTTCCTTGATAACTACATTTGGCTACATCAAATAAAAGTGATATTCATCAAAGTTTAACATTACGTTAAGGAGTTGGATGTGAATGTAAAACTTTTAAATGTGACAAACCCGACAAGTCCTTTTTGCTACTTCGAGAAGTAGTAGGGCATGGAGAAACGGATGTAGCATTTTCTTCCAAATTAGAATAATGCCTAAAAAAATTTCTAAACTCGGCATCAATAGCGAGCTCGGCTTGCCTAAAGATGGTTCAACTATCTCTTCAATTTCTACAAATGTATAAATTTGATTAACCAATGTTCTAGTATAAGATATTTTTAAACAAGGATTTAAAAGAGAACCCAATATAAATAAAGTTGGGATGGGAAAAAAATACTTCTTAAATTTTGTTGTCATATTAAAAATAGCCGTTTTATAACCGGATTTATTTTTATACTCTTGTAAAACTCTAGCTATTTCCGCTAAGTAGGCTAAAATTTCGGTTACCGTGGGATAGAATTGTCTAGAAAAAGCAAGAGTTGCATTATAAAAAAAATTATAAGAGTTCAACACATTCCTTAACATCTTCCCAATCCGTAATATTTAACCAATCATCATTATTAATATTATATTTGTTGTGAACTTGTTATATGGGAATCCTATACTCATATGCTTGTTGTAGCACAATGTAAGTGTAGTTCCACCTCGTCTCAATTTCTATTTGAATTTTCCTAGGTCTAAGGCTATTTTCCACACAAGAATTCTTAAAATCTCTCAGTCTTCCCCTATTAGCATTACAAAAAAGAAACGCAACCGCATCTCTAAATAGAATCTTCAAAACACACAAGACCATCTTTAACAATTAAGTTGAAAATATGATAACTACATCTCACATGAAAAAATATTTTTTAGCGGAGGGTTTAATTCTCTTTTTAAAAGACCAACTGCCTTTGTATTATTAGAAGCATTATCTAAAGCAATACAAAGTGTTTTTCTATAAATATTAAAAAATCTCATAATAGTAGACATTGAATCAGCTAAAAATTTTCCATCGTGGCGACCTTTCCCTTCATCATATAAAAAAGCTATTATTCTTTTTTGCATAACCCAATTATCATCAACCCAATGACATGTGATAGCAAAAAAGTCTAACTTGTTAAGACTAAGACCCAAATCAGCGGTAAGAGAAACATTACAATTTAAAGAATTAAATACATGACGTAAATAAAATCTATATTTTTTATACAAATCTATAACATCCGCTCTATAAGTACTTCTAGGAATACCCTCAAATAACGGATTATAACAACGTTGAATGTAAGTAACAAACCCCAAACCCGAAGAAAAGGAAAATGGTAAGCAATCATAAGCTACCATTTTAGCTATTTCTACACGCTCTTTTTTTTTGTCATACTTAAAATTTTTACCGGTTCGTGGGTTTATCGTCACTTGAATACCCCCACATTTGAACCCGTTTGCTCTCCCCAAACATCCATATGTTTCTTTCTCATATGACCATTTAGTGTATCCGTTCCACCATCCTTACTAGTTCCTTACCTAAAAACAAATACTTGTCCACATATGCTACATTTAGCTGTTTGACTTTCCTTATCCTTAGTCATAAATTTTCAAATTTTAGCGGTTGGCTTACGAATTCTAGGCGGTTTTTCTTGTGTATGTGAATGTGCAGGACCTATATCTCCTATGGGATTTTTGGGGCTTGTGTTTCATCATCAATTTCATTAAAAGTATCGGTATAATAATGTTGCATTGCCTCATGATCTAAAAGTGGATTATTTCCACCAACATCAATACCTAAATTAAGTGTTTCTTCCACAAATGTTGCCTCATTAAACCCACCCCTAACAATACCACTACTACCAGCACCACGTCTAAATCTCTTTGCCATTATTAAATAGAATTAATTTAAATCACACTCAAATAAATCACAAGAAATTAAATTGCAACAAATTAAATTGCGAAAAATAAAAATAGAGTTGGAACGAAGGTACCAAATTGCCGGACTAATTTCCAACAAAGTGAAGGCTGCTAGAATTGCAAATCCACTAAAGCTACTTCGGATTGTTGCAAAATCACCAACTCCAGCAATAATATTATAATTGCAAAATTAATAATTGAAACTATAATAAGACTTTATAATATTTAATTGAGAGAAATTTAAAGTGGCTAATTGTTGCAAAGTAACTATAATTGAGAGATTGAGAGAAAGAGATGAGTGAATTGGTGTAGATTAAAATGGAAATAGAGAGGGGTTTATATAGGGGTGGGGGATGGGTTAAAGTGTTAAAAAAAAAAGTTTGGGGGGTTGGGGGAGGGGGGAAATGGGGTTTTAGGGAGCGTTTGGCACCGCCATTTTTGCAAATGGACCGTTGGCCAAAAACAACCCACGTGCTACATTTTAATTTTTTTTTTTTTTTCGACCGTTTAACACGTCTCAAGTTCCGGTCCTAAAAAATCAAACCGGACCGGTATATATTAAACGGTTGACGAACCGATGCTTCAAGTTCACCTGTTCCCGATTCTTGGTTTGAACCGGTTAACCCGAACCGGTTGACGGGCTTTGCTTGGTTGATTAGAAAATGACATTATTCCATAATAATAAACTAAAATGTTAATTACACGAAACATCTTATAATATGGCTCAATTTCGAATATATTCTTAGTATTTTAAATTCAAAACTTATACTTCTATACTATGAAAATTCTATGAGGTATATCCATAACAAAGTATATTAAAAGATTAATTAAAATTACAAATAAAAGCTTTTACGTATTAACTTTATGAAATTTAAAAAGAAGATAGATATTTTTGTTGAATTTTTTATTCACGATTTTTTAAAATAAATATATTTTTGAAATATGTAACCTTCGAAACTCATAAATAGAAAATGAACACTAATTAGACTTGGTCCAACTAAATCTTTTGAATTTTGTGTTCACCAAAAGTAGGATCAATATTTACATAACCCTAAGGGAAAAGAGTCAAAAATACCCCTTTACTTTGGAAAAAGGGCTAAAAATATCCTCCGAACTTATTTTGGGTCAAAAATACCCCTCTCATCCTTAAAGTTTTCAAATATACCCCTATCTTGATGGAAATTATCCCCCAAAATAACTCGAAATCATTTTTTAAACCCGCTCCATCATTCAAACCCAACCCAACTAAATAATAACCCACAAGATCCCTTATTTCCCCAATTCCCTCAAACTTCAAACCTACGTATTGGGGAGTAAGGGGGATCTTATGGGTAATTATTTAGTTGGGTCGGGTTTAAATGATGGAGCGGTTTAAAAAATGATTTCGAATTATTTTGGGGGGATAATTTCCCGTCAAGGTAAGTATATTTGAAAACTTTAAGGATGAGAGGGGTATTTTTGACCCAAAAATAAGTTCGGAGGATATTTTTAGCCCTTTTTCTAAAGTAGAGGGGTATTTTTGACCCTTTTCCCTAACCCTAATGACTAACTGTCACAATCCAATCTGACACTTAAGCCGCAACAAGACACCTGATAAGTTATTACCCTTAAGACGAAACCTCTAACATGAGGATTGATTTTGTGTATTACCGAGTGTAATTACACAATTTGACATGTTTGTTTGGCCAATAAATTACTTGGTTAGTAGAGAACTTGTGTAATTGGAAGGGGTAGTTACACTCTCCAATTCTCAAAGGGAACCGAGAAGTGGGTGTGTAATTACAAGCTTACTATTAAAATTCTTTCGTTTTATTTTTATTTTATTTTAAATTTCTAATTATTTTAATTTCCTCTTCTTCTTTTTTTTTTCTCCTTTTAAATTGTTTTTATTTTAAAATATATTATTTGTTATTTATCTTTGCATTTTCCAACGTTTACTTCTTGTGATTCCATGTAATATAATTGCTCATATTTTTTTAAATTTATTTTCATTTAGCGTACCGTGTTATTATTCTATTTTTAAAACTACACCTCTTAATATTAGAAAGAATGAGTCATTAACAAAAAACAAAAAACAAAAAACAAAAAAAAGGGTCATTAACAAGCTTAATATATAATGGTGATGTTATTAAAGTAGAATTTCATTGTTGAATGAGGTTATAGACTTATGTTTTTCCTTTCTTTTGAATTATGTTTACTTAAGTTATGTTGAAACATATTTTATTTTATGTTGAAACTTGACATAAGAGTATTATGTTAAAAAAAAAATTTTTTTTTTTTGGATTTTGAATTTAAGTTATATTTTCGATTTCAATTTATTTGCTTTAGTATTACTGACTTGTTATTTCACGTTGCATGCAGTTCATTTTTGACTTACAATTGATAGATTATTTTTTGTCAACTATCTGAATAATGTTATGTCATTATATTTCTAAATATTAATCTTTTTGTCGAACATTCGGTCCACGAATTCTTACAAAATGTGTGTTTTTAATTCTTATTATTAATTAAATTAAAATATTATTAATTTGAGAAATGTATATCAATTATTTTTTTACAACATTAGTTACAATATATGATTATTAGTTAATATATTTTCAAGAAATGACATATATCTTAAATACCTAATTTTATATCATTTATAAAGTCACATATTAGTGTTAACTTAATTTTTTATTATTAAATTTTATTTCAAATTAGTCTAACTGTGTCGTTACACTTATGCAACCAAATAATAGGCTTGTAATTACAATGTGATTACATTATGACAAATAAATAAGTCATCATAATTACTAGATTATGTACTAACTAGACTATATAATTGCTAGGATAGTAATTACACAAATTCCAATTACCTAGTGGCTTTCCAAACACATTTTTTTGTGCGGAGTGCCTTTCAAATGCATTGGTCTTTAATTTGCCTCTCAAATTATTGGTCTTTAATTTTTTTCTTTCGCCTAAAACTCCTAGATTTCGGGTTCAAACCCCGCCCAGTCAAAATTTTTAAAAAATTTGCCAAGGAGAACTTGAAATTTTGAGGCAGAGTTTTGCCCAAAATTCTGTCATAAGGTAGAGTTTGCTAAGGCATAGTTTGCCTGCAAAACTCTACCTTAAGACATAGTTTGCAGGTAAACTCTGCCCCATTAGGCATAATTTGCCTGCATACTCTGCCTTAAGAGAGAGTTTTGCAGGCAAACTATGCCCGATGGGCAGAGTTTGTAGGCAATATTTGCCTAGCGATTTTATTTTTAATTTTCGCCGGAGCAGGGCCGGGGTTCGAACCCGAAATCCTGGGATTTTAAGCGAGGGGTTTTATTTTGATGGACAAAAATTAAAGACCACCCCAAAATAAGGGCATTACTGCGAATTGCCCTTCCAAACATACACAAAAGTGAGGGAATCCCTTTTTTTTGGGCTTTCGGTCTAAGGGTTACTCCATTGATCGCTTCTATCATGTACTATTTCTTTTGTAACTTATGGAAGGTTAAGGCTTTATGTCTACTCCCTTCATTTTAAAATAAAGGGAAAAATGCTCAAAAATACTCCTGAACTATTTAAAATAGGTCACCTATACCCTCCGTTAGTTTTTCATGTCAAAAATACCCTCGTCGTTACCAAAGGAGGCCATCAATACCCCTCCACTTAACGGCTGGTCATTTAAGCGCCACGTCAGCCTCTCTCCCTCTTCCTCTTTAGTTCAGGGGTATTTTTGACCCTTCTTTTTGTAGTTTTTAATTTTTTTTTTGGATTTTCTACACCACCACATACCCACCCCCCTCTACACCCCCCACCCCCTAATTTTTTTTTTTTTTTGTAGTTTTTAATTTTTTTCTGAATTTTCTACAGGTACCACCACATACCCACCCCACCCCCTTTTTTTTGAAGTTTTTAATTTATTTTTTTTTGGATTTTCTACGCCACGACATACCCACCCCCCAACCCCTACCCCCGAGTGGACACTCCTCCCCCCCCCCCCCAAACGACGAAAAAAATATTTATTAAAAAAGAGTTTTAAAAGTTACTTTTTTTGAATTTTTACACCACCCACCCCCCTTATGAACCCCCCCTCCCACACCCACACACACCTCCTCCAAAAATTTTAATTTTTAACCAGGCAAACTTTCAATTTTTATAATTTTTTTATAATAGGTAAATTAAATGTGAAGTAGAATCAATAAATTAAATGTGAAGTAGAATAAAAAAAGTTTTTATTTTTCACCCCAACACCCCCACGACCGCACCCCCCCGCCCACGACAGACACCCCAACATGCCTCCAAAAAAAAGTTTTGAAAAGTTTTCTTTTTTGATTCTCTACACCTGCTCCCTTCATGCACCCTCTACCCCCTCCCGAATTTTCTACTTCATATTTAATTTACCTTTATAAAAAAAATTATAAAATTTTTTTTGGAGGGGGTGGTGGGGTGTATGTGTGTGGGGGGGGTGGTTCATTGTGGGGGTGGTGTAAATCCGAAAAAAGTAACTTTTAAAACTTTTTTTAAGAATTTTTTTTGTGGGGGTGGGTTGGGGGGGGGGGGGGGGTGTGGACGAGGAATGTCGTGGTGTAGAAAATTCAGAAAACAAGATTAAAAACTCCAAAAAAAAAAATTGGGGGTGTGTGGGGGGTGTGGTGGGGGGAGTATGTGGTGGTGTAGAAAATCCAGAAAAAAAATTAAAAACTACAAAAAAAAAAGGGTCAAAAATACCCCTGAACTGAAGAGGAAGAGAGGCTGATGTGGCCGTCCACGTGGATAATTTTTCCACGTGGCATTGCCACATCAGCTTAAATGGCCAGCCGTTAAGTGAAAGGGTATTGGTGGCCTCCTTTGGTAACGGCGAGGGTACTTTTGACACGAAAAACTAACGGAGGGTATAGATGACCTATTTCGAATAGTTCAGGGGTATTTTTGACCCTTTTCCCTAATATAAATAGTAATTTTAGTTAGAGAAATGTTTTTGGTCCTTTGGAATTTTTTTTTTTAATTTTATGATCCTTTTATAAGAGATTTTTATTTTTTTTACACATAAGAGATCCGAAAAAACACATAAGAGATCCGAAAAAATACATAAGAGATCTGAAAAGTTCATTTTCTTCTTTTCAAATTGTAAGAGGACAAAAGATTTCATTTCTAAAATTTTAGCTTGGGCACACCCTTAAAAAATCACTTATTCCTAAACAGTAACATGTAGTTTTACTAACTTACCCTTAATAAATACCTAAAAAAATATATAGCTCTTTAGTAATTTCTTCGTCATTTAAAAATCTCTCTATTTAATAAAAGTAATCTCACTTATCAGATTCCATTATAGAAGACACAATTTTTTTTCTAAAGAATTCGCCATGATATACCTGATTCATGCATAATATCAGGAAAAATAGATACAAATTTTCTACTGTACTCAGTATTGGCAATAGGTTTGAAAAAGTATTTAAAAATATCAAATTTAAATATTTGTACTCAGTTGAAGTAAGGAGCCATGACATATATGTTTAGAATAGTTTCTATTTTGAGAGAGATGAAAATCACTATCTCGTGAAAGGTTTTATACATATGCCCTTTCTCAACACATTTCTTACCCTCTGTTTGGATGGTTGTTTTCCGTGGTTCATTAATGTACAGTATGGTATGGTACAATATGGTGTTGTATTGTATTGTACTGTATTATTGAACATAATGTTTGGATAGACTGTATCGTTTGTTGTGGTTTAATAACATTTGTATTGTTTGGTTTGACTGTATGATACTGTATAATAACTTGTAAGTTTATTAAAATACCCTTAACTCTTAATTAGAAATTAGTTTATATATATTAATAAAACTCAGGTAGAGAATAAAATAGGAACTTTAAAAAATAAGTAGGTAGTAAGTGGGGGTGGTGGAGGGGTGGGTAGGATGAGGGTGGGGGTAGTGGTGGTGAGGGGTAGTGGGTGGTTGTGGGATGAGGATGGGGGTAGTGGGTGGTAGGGTGGGGTTGGGTGGTGGAGGGGTGGGTGGGGTGACATGGGTGGTTGTGGGATAAGGGTGGGGGTGCGTGGTAGGGTGGGGTTGAGTGGTAGGGTGGGGTGGGTTGGATGGTGGAGGGTGGGAGTGGGGTGAGTGGTAGGGTGGGGGTGGGGTGGGGTGGATGGTGGAGGGTGGGGTATAATGGGGAAATGAAATATGTAACCACGGAAAAACCACCAAATTTGTGGTTACAAAAATTGGGACTTTTCATGGTTATATAACCATGGGATGAACCACGGGTTTACAATACCATACCACATAATCTCAAGAACAATGGAAACAAACATGGTTTCATACAAAACCATACATTAATGAACCATGGGAAACCACCATCCAAATAGGGGGTTAGACAAAGACTCCATTTTTTCCTCCTTTCGGATGATAAATCTTTCTCAGAACATGGAGTGTGAATCATTCCCATGTTTGAATTGAAATTGAGATCTTCTTGATTATGTGAAACATCACTTATTTTGAAATAAAATAAAAAGGTAAAAATAAGCCACTTTCTTTTGAAGAGGAGGGAGTATACATTATGGATGAATTTCTTAAGAAAAATAAAAAAAAATATGTATAAAAAAAGCGAGGGAATCGAATAGTTTCATGACTTGGAATACGTAACCAGAGGAACTTTTTCTTAACAGAACTAAATGGACTTCAATTTTTCTCACACCTCTTCAGTACTGACTTGTCTAATCTAATAATTAGATAAAAATAAGTGATCTAATCTGAACAAATTGATCTCTTCTTAGTTTAGGAACAAAGCTAGGGTGTCTCTTCTTCTTCTTACTCCAAACACACAGAGATTAGTTTCCTCTTTCTTTTAAGTTAACTAGTATTCATACCCGCGCGTTGCGCGGAGATTATTATTATTATTATTATTATTATTATTATTATTATTTATCATAAGAAAATGTTACTTGAAAAATACGATATTCTCAGTTGAACTATTTCAAAATTCAGCTTCTTGTAAAATTTACATGATAGAATGTGAGCATATTTAGCAACTCGACGTATTATAATAGTTAATATTTATGAAAAACAAACCAATCATAAGCTTAGTTCGTTGTCTAAATTTGTTAGCAATAACTTTTAGCATTATTTTATTATTTATTTTATATATTTTACTAAAATTCCAAAATCATAATATGACCTTATCCGTATGATTTTTTTTAATCATAATTCAAAGACTTTCTCACCTCAAATTCAAATATGCCTTGTCCTTCTATATATATATATATATATATATATATATATATATATATATATATTTCTACACTATAATTTTTGGCATATTTACTTTTTCTTTTCTTGTTCCATCTTTATTTGTTTGCCTTTTTTAGTACTTTATAATACGATTGTTCAGTAGTACCCGCGTGATGCGCGGTCGATATAAAAAAATTAGTCATTAAAGAAGTATAGATATCTTATTTATTTGAGCATATTAAATTATTATTGTTACTACATGAGTATTAGCTATGATCATCTCCAATATTAGCTTTAGTCAGAATATTATCTATCTATATTTTAAATTAATTTTTTTTCCAATCCAGTACCACAATTATGATATTCAGTTTTTTAAGTAAGTTTACCCAACTTCTATTGGTTGCTACTCCAAGCTTCTATTAACTTTGCTTTAGTCTATGCATACATCTCAGTAATGCACCGAGTTGATTTTTGTATCCCATCTCCATCTTTCAAACGAAAGGTGAAAGGTGATTATTGCTCTACATAATTGAATGCATAATAAATAGACTCAAAAGGTAAAGCAGAATAGATAGATCGCATTTAGAATTATCGTACCAGAGAAAATTCATGTAAGATTGAAATTGAAATTGAAAAGGATTATGAAATCTCACATTGAAGAAGCCTATTTGTATATGTCAAGCTGTAATGCCAAAACAAATGTACATAGCGCACCTGTAACAAAAAAACTCTCCCAAATACAAATTAATGAATAATGACATATCTCCTCTCCTACCATAAATGACCTGCAAAAAAGTCAGAAATTAATAGGATTAGTTTCATAGAAGCATTTATGTAATCAAACTAAAAAAGAAGCAAATAATTCTTTTTTTTAATTCAAACTCAAATTTAATCTATATGTGTACATGATTTGAAAGAAAAATGTTGAAGAAGTAGAAAGTGGTGGGAAATTAAACTATTAATAATAATATTAAACTAAGAGAAGCAATCGAAATGGTCGACATTTGTATTATTTTAAAAAGGAATAGTCTCAATACTCCAAAGATGAATAATCTCTAAAAGAAATAGAATCAAACATTTACATGGTGCCAAAAGTCATTATTGATTATATGTTTGGGAGAAAGCAGATTCAAAACGTTGGAAGCAACTTTTGAATCTTAATTTTTGTGACTAAATACCTTGTGTGATCCCCAATTATAACATTACATGATATCAAGTTCAAATTGGAAAGAAAAAAAAAAAACTGTCTGTGAATCAATAACTTACAAATAGTAAATGTTCTTGTAGCCCCGCATCTGCAATCTTTCTTTCCACTTTTCAGAACCTCTAATTAATATTTGATCTTTCAATGGTTTGTATTTTCAATATTTGAACGTTGGCCATGGGCTTTAAGATATGGTAAATCGACAGGTTGATGAAAACGAAAAGTTGGAATGATGGAATTTTTCTATGTTGGTATAGACTATATGTTCTCATCTTCGTTGACTTTCAGCAACATATTAATGGAGATAAAGACATGGTTAACAATAAACTGTCCGCAAATCAAACAAAGAAACTGATCGTGAGGGGGGGGGGGGGGGGGGGGATGGGGAAGTGGGAGTAGTTCTAAAAACTGATTGTTGATTGACAGTTTTTTTTTTTTTTTTTTTTGCAATTTTTTTTGCAATTTTTTTTGTTTTTTATAATTGAAATTTTCTGGTGATGATACTTGTCATCCTATCATGTTTTTGCTTCTCCTATTATATATAGATAGATTATCTTTGCTGTATTGACCGTAGTACTCTTTTTTAAAAAAAAAAAAAAAAATTCAGATTGTTACATAATTAAGCCCCTGAGATTAGATAGATGAGTTGCTTTAGCCTAAGGTGGCTGGTAGGAGTGATTATCAAGAGAATAATTAACAAACATGCAATGATCAGGAGTGTATGCAATTTGACAAAGAAAGTATAATTCCATAGAAATACCTGTAGCAAGAAGAGTTATGGGGGGCGTGGCTTCTCATTAATTCTATATATGTTCCAAATGACAAAAAATTTATAATTAATGAGTAATCCGAAACTTTAATGCTACCTTCATCTAGAACATGATATATATCACTCAAAATCCTACAGATAGGTGAATAGGCATCACTTCAATGTTCATTCTTATAACCGAGTTCTCAGTTGTTCGTGTCAGTATGTAGTAGTGGAAAAAGGTCAAGGGAAAATTACTACAGCATGTCTTATGAGTTACTCCGTCCGTCCCATAATAAGTGTCATCTTTAATGGAGCTAAATTAGGATAGAATATTTTTCATATCAGTATCATATATTCTTGATTTTGTATAGTATATTTCTGATTCTTATACCTTTAATTGCTTGATA
Source organism: Lycium ferocissimum (assembly GCF_029784015.1). Classification (NCBI taxonomy): domain Eukaryota; kingdom Viridiplantae; phylum Streptophyta; class Magnoliopsida; order Solanales; family Solanaceae; genus Lycium; species Lycium ferocissimum. The sequence continues at coordinate 5,484,778 of NC_081343.1, read as the reverse complement.
GGATTCATTAATTTTACTGATATTGTGGGATCTGATACCACATAATTCTTTGTATTTAAACAACACATTGTCAATGAAATACAACAAGCCTTTTCCTGTGTACTTTGCTCCTTTATGGTATTAGGGCAATCAACACTCAAACGAATATAGACTCTCAATCATCTTCCCATCTCATTCACAAAGTTTTTTTTTTCTTTTCCCCTATCAACACCACCTAAAATCAATGGCGGACTCATCTGCTTCGGACATCAATCCAAACAACAATGAAATCAGCCCCTCTTCCACAGTTATTGATGTTCTTTGCAACCAAAACTCAGATCATTAACATCAACCCAACTGCACAACTTCCAATCAAACTCACTGGTGGTGCAAACTTTGCAACATGGAAAGATCAAATCCAAAAGGTCATGAATGGGTTTGACTTGATGGGTTATCTCGATGGATCCATAACACCACCTCCACGCACCATTAAGAAGGCACGCAGGATGTTGTCAACCCAGATTTCAAAATCTGGTTTCAGCAGGATAATCTCATCGGCAACGCCTTAATGGCATCTGTCGACTCCACCATTGCACCATCAGTTGCCTCTGCTGAAACTTCAAAAGAAGCGTGGGATTATTTGCATACCACATATGCGAATAGATCTCAAACCAGGATCTACAGTCTTCGAGATGCCCTGGCCAAAGTTCAACGAGATCAAAAATTTATCACCGATTATCTCAGAGAAATAAGAACTATCACTGATGAGTTAGCTGCTGCCAGTGCTCGCATTTCGAATGAAGAATTGGTTGTAAAAATTCTGAGTGGTCTTGGACCTGAATATGAAGCCCTAAGTACTGTTATTCATTCAAGAGATTCACCTATATCATATGAAGAATTGGCACACAAGCTCACAGATCATGAACTTTATCTCAAGCAAGCTGAAATGAAGAAACCAGCAACTCCCATCATTGCTCAAGTTGCACAGAGAACAACCAATAATAATAACAATGGCAACAGGAAAACTCGCCGCTGGTCAGGTCTGTCACGACCCGACTAGGGGCCGTGATGGGTTCACGGGGCTAACCACCGAGCACCGCTCATACTAGTATTCATCATACTCATCCTGCGCTCATTCATTAATCTCATGCTTCTAATCATAGAAAAACCATTTTCACTTTGAAACATAATTACCTTTATATACATAAGCCCTTTGGCTATCAAAAGAATATACATATACAAATGGGAAATCGTGAGGCCATACTACCCACACATACATATCTACGAGCCTCTACTAGAGTACTAGACATATGGACGGGACAAAACCCCGTCGTGCCCAAAACATATATATACACACAAAATAGTAAATCAGTGGCACCTTCGGAATAATGGAGTACTCTCAAAGTCTACTGATAGCTCCTACGAGTTTGGATCACCTCCCTGTCTACCTGTGGGCATGAACACATCGTCTAAAGAAAAGGACGTCAGTACGAGCATTGTACTGAGTATGCAAGGCTTAAATAAAATGAGCATAATAAAGAAATCATGAAACATAAGGTGAAAACATAACCTGCTTAGCCTTTAAGAGTAAATGCATTTTAAACATATCACATACATCGACCTATCACATATATAATCCTCATTTACCTGCGTCCGAGTAACATCATACACCGCCCACTAGTGGTGTCATGTCCGGCCCTCTAGGCACGGTGTAATCATAAGCAGCCCGCATTAGCGGTGACATGTCTGGCCATCTAGGCACGGTGGAATCATATGCAGCCCGCATTAGCGGTGACATGTCCGACCATCTAGGCTCGGTGGAATCGTATCATCGCATACATCTCATAAACTCATCATAAAACTTACATTAGAGTCCCAAGATAATCTATAACCATATCGGGGTGACGTAAGGTCGAGAACCCCTGATTCTATTATGGGAAAATCATAATTATCGTACCTCATCTTGAAGGAACTAGTATCATAAGGTGGGTCTAGAAATAATAATTAACGTCATATCATAGGCTTTAGAATCTCTAGACTTATGCTTCTCATTACCATTATCGAATTCAAAACGCATCTCTTATTCTTTGTTTCAGAAGGAGCTCTATATAACGCTGACTCATATTTTCCGGAATGTAAGAAAGTCATGGAAGAAAAGGGAATTCATTTCATGAGAATCATGCCTTAGAAGGAAGGGACTAGCCTTACATACCTTTTCGTTTGGCTACTCTATTACTTGAACGTTCTCTTCCAATGCTCATGTCTCTGCCTTCAAGAGAGTTCATATTAACATTAGCTAATCGATCACATGAACATGCTTAACTAAGGCTAGAGAAAATTGGGCAGCATTTCCTTTGTTTATACAACTTTCTCCATATCATATATCAACACCCAAACGTCTATAATAACATCACAATATCCTAAGCAGTAATCTCCATTCACTTACATTATCCACATTTTCCAATTTCATTTCAAGTCATCCATAATCATGGTCATAGTGCACTACTACATTTACTCACATATAATGTTTATCCCATGTTCTCCATGTCATTTGTAACAAGATTCTATTCATAATACATCAAGAGTCATGATTCATGTCAACTATTATTCAAGAATACCATTGATTCTAGATTTAAGCTCCATATTCTATGTTCTTCCATAATCCAAGTCTTTCAACCCCTCAATACCCCCAATGATAAGAAATAAACATAAAACTCACCTTAAATTCTTGGGAACAAGCCTTGAGTCACTCTACTCCATTAGAATGGAATCCTTCACTTGCATGCCAAAGAAATTCTTACTCTCCACAAACCCTAATAGGCTTCATAGTATATGAATCTCTTAAATCTTCGCTTTTGCTCTTGATTTCTTGGTATAGATTGTTGTAGAAATAGAGAGAGAGTTTTATAGGGTTCTAGAGATGTAGGGTCTGTTCTTGGGAGAAATAATGAAATAAAACGTGGGAGCTTATATTTATAATCAGGGCTGGAAGCTTCCAGATCCGCGGGTCGACGAAGGGGTCAACGGCTCATCGATTCTTCGCCTGAGATGTCTGATCGCAGAACCTCGTCGACGGTGCCAGGCGACGGCTCGTCGAAGTGTCGACGGTCCGTCCCTTGGGCCGTCGACGCTGACTGGTGTTCATCAGTTTCCTGAACTGCTTCGCTTTTTTTCGATTCGATTAGTTTCCTCGAAATGTCAAGAATACATACTTATACTGACACATACCAAGCAGTATCTCAGCGACCAAAACTCTGGTGCGGACTACCGTACGGAAGGTATACACCACCAATAAGCCGAAATCTCCTTGAAATAAAATGGGAGGTGTAACATGGTCAACCTCAGTGGCGTCCCCAAGCTACTCCTCCTGGATTGCAACAATGGCATAACCAAAACACTTCAAGCAATGGCAACTTCTCCCAGCCATGGCGTCCCTCCATTCCTTTGCAGGCCAAAATGCAAATTCAATGTCAATTGTGTGAAAATTTTGGCCACACTGCAAATGTTTGTCGTTCAAAGTCGCATAATCATATTGAAGCCAAGGCTATGTATGCTGCTCGATCTTCTTTCGCTGCTGCTCCTTGGATTATGGATACCGGTGCTTCACATCATATTACTGCTGATCCTCAAAGCATAGCCTCTTCACGAATACATATTGTGTCTCGAACAAGTTTCA
>NC_081343.1:5230587-5481023 GCF_029784015.1 Lycium ferocissimum | reverse complement strand
GAAAAACCCAAAAAGTATACCAACCCCCTCTTTCTTAGTTATCCAAAGAAAAGCCATTAGGTGCAAGCCATAGATAACGGCATCAAAGAACCTCCCTTTTGCCTAGAGCTTCTTCCCCCCTTTAAAACAAAGAAGAAACCACAAGTTTTTTTAAAATTGGGAAAAAAAGAATGAAAAACCGATCCAAGACTTTCCAATTGACTTTTGTGCCCCCCTTTTTAAATCAAACATTTTTTTCACCCCCTTTTTTGAGAAGGTAATTGAGATAAATCTTTGCCCTTCATATAAAAGGCATGAATCCATTTCACCCATAGTTTCTGCTTCTCCTTTGCCACTGCCCACAATAGCTTACAAATAGCAGCTCTGTTCCATAAGGAGAAATTCAGAATATTCAATCCACCTGTTGATCTTGGTTGGCACATAGTATCCCATGCTACAAGAGCTTCTTTGAGTACTCATTTGATCCTGTCCATGAGAAGTTTCTGCATACACTAGTGATCAGAATAAGTATCTTCTTTGGGAGAAAGAAGACCTGAGCCAAATATGTTTGCATTTCAAATAAAACACTTTTAGTGAGCCGTAGTCTGCCTCCATAGGGTAGAAACTTAGAAGTCCAACATTTAAGTCTAGCTATGATCTTATCCACCAATAGGAGGGACTGACTTATGTTGAGTTTTTTTAGAGGATAAGGGCACTCCCAAATATCTGCGAGAAGTTATGGGAAAATATTATTGAATTGTGTATCTACATTATTGCATTAAGCCTTATTTATAGACACTACATCACAATCCTTTTTCATGTAGGATACTATATACAAATCCTATTCTTATTCTAACACTCCCCCCCCCCCCCAAGCTGGTGCATACAAGCCATATTTAATGTATTGTCGATGTAACTAATACGATGACCAATGAGGGACTTGGTGAAAATATCTGCAAGTTGATCACTCGACTTTACAAAGTTTGTAGCAATATCTATGGAGAGTATCTTTTCTCTGATAAAGTGACAGCCAATCTCAATGTGCTTAGTCCTCATGAAATGCCGTATTTGATGCGATATGAAGGGCTGTTTTGTTATCCTACACACATTTTATCTAATCAATTTTCCCAAATATTAGTTCCCTGAGCAACTGCTTAATCCAAACTAGCTCACAAGTTGCTACAACCATTGCTCGATATTCCGATTCTCCACTAGACCGAGCAACCACACTCTGTTTCTTACTCTTCTAGGACACCAAATTACCTCCTATTAAAACACAATATAAAAAGAGGCAACCCGATGCACTAAAGCTCCCACTATGCGCGGGGTCCGGGGAAGGGTCGGACCACAACACAATATCCGGATGTAAAACATCTATCAGATGCGATCATGCCCAATCAGCTTCTGTATATCCAATGATCTGCTTATGGCCTCTATCCTTGAAGAGTAGTCATTTACTTGGAACTGACTTTATATATCACAAAATACGAACAATGGCATCCAATGAATATCACAGGGAGAATTCATAAATTGGCTTACAACACTCATAAGAAAAGAAATATTAAGTCTAGTCACTGTGAGATAATTCAACTTACCAACCAGCCGCCTATATCTCCCAGGATCACTGAGTGGCTCCCCCTATCTTGGTAGGAGTTTAGCATTAGGATCCATAGGAGTGTCAGTGGGTCTACATCCCATCATTCCTATCTCCTCAAGAATATCTAAGGCATATTTGCGTTGCGAAACAACAATGCCTGATCTAGAGTAAGCAACCTCAATACCTATAAAATACTTTAGTCTGTCGAGGTATGTGGTCTGAAAATGCTAAAAGAGATGTTGCTTTAAATTAATGATATCATCCTGATCATTGCCGGTAATAATGATATCGTCAACATAAACAACCAAATAAATACAAAGATTTGGAAGGGATTGCCGATAAAACACAGAGTGATCAGCTTCACTATGGATCATGCGAAACTCCTGAATTACTGTGCTCAACTTCCCAAACCAGGCTCGAGGAGACTGTTTCAGACCATAAAGTGACCGACGCAATCGAGACACCAGACTAGACTCCCCCTGAGCAACAAAACCAGGTGGTTGCTCCATGTAAACTCCCTCATCACGGTCACCATGGAGGAAAGCATTCTTAATGTCCAACTAATAAAGGGGCCAATGGTGGACAACAACCATGGATAGAAAAGGACGGATATATGCTATTTTAGCCACAGGATAGAAAGTATAATTGTAATCAAGCCCATATATATGAGTGTACCCGTTGCCAACAAGGCGAGCCTTAAGCCGATCAACTTGGCTGTCTAGACCAACTTTGACTGCATAATCCCAACGACAACCAACAGTAGATTTACCTGATAGAAGAGGAACAAGCTCTCAAGTACCACATGCATGTAAAACAGACATCTCTCAATCATAGCCTGTCGCCATCCTAGATGAGAAGGTGTTTCATCTGTAGACTTAGGGATGGAGACAGGGGACAAAGATGATACAAAGGCATAATAGGGTGATGACAGACGATAATAACTTAAAAGCGTATAGTGGGGGCTAGTATTACGAGTGGACCGTGTGCCTTTTCGAATTGCAATCGGTTGATCAGGAGGACAAGTCCATAGTAGATGCAGGGTCCGACGCATGACATGAATCATCTGGGTCTGATGGTGGACGCGGTCGATGATGATAAGTCATAAGTGGTGGCACTGTGGATGGAGATGTTGAAATAACTCTAGAATCCTCAAAGGACGGTAACAATATGACTGGTGGCACTATGGATGTAGAAGTAATCATAGATTCCTCAGAAATCGGTATAGGTAACACCGTATATGTTAGGATGATTAAAGAAAGATGTAAAGTAAGGCTGAGACTCAAAAAATGCGACATTAACTAACATAAGGTACTGATGAAGATCATGTGAGTAACAAGGATACCCCTTTTGAATCTGAGAATTTTTTAACCGAAGAATAACCAAGAAAGAAACATTTGAGAGCACGAGGGGCTAATTTATCTTTACCTGGGGCTATGTCATAAACAAAACATGTGCTTCCAAAGACACGAAGGGGAAGAGAGTATAGAGGTGACTGGGGAAACACTATAGAATAAGGAATCTGATTCTGGATGGAAGATGAGGGCATTCGATTTATTGAATAGCAAGACGTAAGGATTGCATCGCCCCAAAAACATAGCAGAACATGAGGTTCAATGAGAAGAGTGTGAGTAGTCTCAAAGAGATATCGATTCTTCCTTTCTGCTACCCCGTTTTGCTGAGGGGTGTATGGACAAGACGTCTGATAAATAATTTTGTGGTGAGTCATAAAATGCTGAAACTGGGAGGATAAGTATTCTAAGGCAAAAGATCACTATGAATAGTACGAATAGAAACACCAAATTGATTTTGTATTTTAGTACAAAATCTCTTGAATATAGAAAATAACTCAGAACAATCTTTCATTATGGAAATCCAAGTACATTTCGAATAATAATCAATGAAGTTAACAAAGTAACGAAATCCTAAGGTTGAACTGACTCTACTTGGACCCCAAAATATCAGAATGAACTAATGAAAAAACAGGCTCTGTACGACTCTCAGCACTACGTGGAAAGGTAGTGCGGGTGTGTTTCTCAAGTTGACCCGACTCACACTCTAATACGGATAGACTAGACAAACTGCTCCCCTTTGTCCTTATGGTCAGCCCCATGTACAGAGGATGAACCTTGGAATTAAACTACTGTTCCAAAATAGTTAGAGCAAAAAAGGTTCAGAAGCTACTTTTCAGGACTTGTAAGTTCTGGAACAAGCATCTTCAAACAGGTATTCCCTTTCTGGATACTAAGTTATTTATGCATACTGCTTGTTAGAAGAAACATGGGTTCTTCATTAATCTCATTTTTATGGTTACATACAAGTATCTGAGCAATCTTCGGGTACTGTAGTGGTCATAGTTGGACTTGGAACTCTGGCCCCTTCACCTCGGTGAGGGCTCTATTCCCATTAGTGGTAGTTTGTGTCCGTAGTGGAATCCCTGTCCTATTCAACAAATTGCGGAGGAAGAAGAAAGAAAATAATTGCAAAAATATTATACTTTACTACTCCAAAGTTCACTCATACTCAAATAGCCAAAGTTGTTGATCAAATCTATTGAATTTCCTTAGATTAGCGAGAACTGAACTAGAGTTACATTGATGTGTGCATTGTGTATATTAGGATTTTATTTCTAAGGCTCAGAGTATAGTCATTTAGGTTCATGAATTTGAACATACGTAGTGCGAACATCCTAAAGTAAGTGTCTCTTCGCTTGCCAAATTAGCCCTTCTTTCTTTTGACATCCCTTTCCTGAATGGAGGGAGTTAATCGTAATAGCACTGTCATTGGAATGTACTTTGTACCGGGACACTGGCATCTCCGTCTTTCAATTTAAGGTATTGCCACTTTTTTGCGACCCAACTTAAATTGTTTGGATGGGCATTTCAGAAGTGAGATACTGAGGCCTCATTTGTTTGCACTTATTGGAAGTCTGAATCTGAATGATTCAGATCTTAAGCCATTAAGTGCATTTGTTTGCATTAAGATCTAAGCACTTAATCTATTTCTAAATAAGTCTTAATCATTAAGATCTTGAACCGCAAGTCTTAATATCATTAAGAGGTATTTTTGTATGGAACTTTTTTATCACCAGCTCCAACTCCAACCGCAATCCTTCACGTCAACCCCACCCCCACCCACTCTACACTCCAACCCCGACCCACCCCACCACCCACCCACCCTCCACTCCAAACCCCCCCACTCCTTACCACCCACCCCCACCCCCACTCCCCACTCCCCCCACTACCCCCACCTCCCTCCCACCACCAACCCCCACCCCCACCAACCCCCGCCCCCACTAATTCCCACCCCTCACCCCAACCACCCACCACCCACTCGCCCCTCCACCCCCACTCACCACCCACCACGACTACGAAACATCTCCACCATTACTAGTGAACATAAATGTTTCATCTTTGTTTATCAAATAATATTTTTTTTTATTAAATTTGTATTATTTTCTACTATTTAGTTACTGTTTAATTTGAATTGTATATTTATTATGTTTAAATAAATACATTATGCACATTCAGACATACTAAAACAAACAGCCTTAATCATTCGTTCGACATAGAGACAACATCTTAATCATATTCGTATGTGCATTCATTCGTACATCTTAATCTTAATGAAAACAAATGAAGCCTGAGACCATATCCTATGTGATTTTCTCATGTCATTAAGTAACAACATCATTCCGGCAATTTTGTCTAAAACTGCTGTTTAGAAGTCCATGAGCAGTTCTTTTCTATTTTTGATGTTTGTAAAGAGTAAATTTTCAATTTTGGGTAGTAATAAATTTTCAATTTTGTGTAGTAATAAATTTTCAATTTTGTGTGGTAATATGAAGTCGCATAGATGAATCTTCAAGGGAGTTCTTCATTGTTAATGTTCAGGTATTTACTTGTTTCACCTTTGATCAATTTCAAAGACGTACTGAATTTCATATGGAGATTAAATGCTGCATTACTGCAAGTTCATATGTGATTATACTGACTATATGGTTTCTATCTTCATTGATGATCCACAATGTCGTGGTCAAAGGAACCAATGGACGCAATTTAGCAACTGAGTTCAACTTTATAGGTGGTGACGTGGAACCAACCGAAACTAACCAGTGCATCTGTTCCTTGGAACCCGAAATAATAAAGTAATATTTTATTAATTTTTTTTCCTTTTGGCTTGATAACAATCACAATTTCTTCAGCAAGATAGCCGGAGTTACAACCAATTCCAAATTAACCTAGGTTAAAATGAACAGTCATATAAGCTAAATAATGGGGACTAACTCATAACCCTACTTCCCAATTTACAAGCTTTTCTAATTTATTTGTTTATTCTTTTATAATTAGCAAATCAAAATGGAAAAATAATTTTCTATTTATTTATCATGGCATCATCTAACCAACTAAATTTTTTTACAAGGACTTTTTAAAAAATATTTTGCTAATATTTCCTCTAACCATAATTTTTGGGAAATTTTCGTGAGCGCCTATCCTTTAGGTGAACCGACCTAGGTTATGCATTTCATAAAATCAAATTTCAAACAAGAGTTCCCTCAACTTCTCCAAATTGCTGGTGAAGGTTGTGTACTCTGTGGAAATGCAGAAGAAAATCATGGCGATAGAAGACGGATTCAGCTATTTGCCGGACTCAATCCTAATTCACATTCTCTCTAAGTTGTGACGACAGTAAAACAGTTTTGAGAAGCAGCATTGTCTACATTTCAGTGTCACTGAATTAACACATACCCCATAGTTCCAATGAAAGTGACATTCCTCATTTCATAATTCCCGCAAAATAGAGAACTTTCTTATTGGAGGTTTTGCCAGAAAATCCGAACGTTTAGGGGCGTGCTGTTAAGTTACGAGAAGAGTTATGTTAAAGATGTAGATTTATGGGTACATTTTGCTACTAAAGTTGCTAACTTTGAATGTTTTTCACTTGGATTTTGCCGGGAACGTCATCCAAAATATGAGCTTCCTCAGTTTGCATATGACAATACTTCATTGAGGAGTTTGATTTTAATCAATTTCGATCTGAAACCTTCCGGTAGTATTAACTGGAGTAGTCTCATTTTTCTTTCAATCATGTCTCTGAATTTGACAGATGATATGTTGGAAAAGGTATTATTCGGTTGCGCTAACTTGGAGAGGTTGGAGCTGGATAATGTTATGGCCATTCTTTGGTTGGAAATCAGCTCTGTGAAGCTTACATCTTTGAGCATAAAAGATGACCAGAACGAGAATCACGACCTTTGTCTCGAAACATTAGCCCCCCATATTCAATATTTGCAACTTTTAGGGTTCTGTGATAAAACAAGCTTGAATGTGGCTTCAATTATCAGTACAATACTATATATAGCTTTTGATGATTTAGTAGATGAAGACCATAACTCAGAGGAGGAGTGTAGCTATTTGAAGGAACTTCTTCATAGTGTTGCCCATGTTGAGAATCTTGAATTGGGTCCCTCATGCATTGAAGTTTATTCATACTCTTTACTATCGAAGGTTTAGATTTTGCTTTTTTGTTTTGCTGTTAATGAATTTAATCACAGTAATAAGACCATTACTTAGGATAATCCGATAGCTAAGTTGATAATTACTAAAGAATTACATTCTTGTGGCCAATTTGGTTGGACAGTAACAGGACCATCACTTAGGTGATTGAAATAAGATCTTTAGAACAAAATTTTGGATGATGAATTGTGAGAATAAAGCATTGGCAATTGACAGAACATGCAATAAAATTTGGATTGACTTACATTCATCATGCTCTTTCTTTGAATCCACCTTGAACACTTCAATGGGTTTCAAAGTGTTTAAAGGTCCATCTTTGGATTTCCAAACCAGTCTTGAACATTTTGATGAGGTTTTCAAAGTATTTAATGGTCCAGTTTCGGATTTCGAAACCAACCTTGAACCCTTTGATTTGTCAAAAACTAGTCGTATAGTTTAATTTGTTTTTACGCATTATTCACCAATAGCATGCCATTATTAAGTGTGTTGCATTTCCTTATTTTGACATATTTGGTTTACAAATGCCTTTCCATACTGGAATTGAAAGGCCGGCAATCTCCACCATCAAGCCCGAAATTCTTAGAAATTGATTCAGCTTTAGAACAACTGGACTTACTTGGAATTTACAGCTTTCTACAGAGTTCGCCAGATCTTGAGACATTGACCATTGACACCAAGAGTAAGTGTTATACTTAGCAAATTGTACCTCACCGTAGTAATGGGAGTGTCAGACGTCTCATGATGTTTTGAAAGGCAACTGGAAAGTACTTGGAAAAAGGTTTTACGATCTCGTAAGTCTAACCGGGAAAGAGTATTTTGCACGGAACATGGCTTGAGTACATAAATATCATGACCATTGACTGGTACAATCATGGACTCCTAGTATATATGGAGTTTTAAGGTAGGTGTTTTAAGAGCCTAAAATGAAGCTTGTCGAGTCTTTTGAATGCAATAAGCCGCTCATGATAGGACATTTTTTTTTACTTACTTTTTCTTCATCAAAATATGTTCCAGAATTTTCAGCCACCACTCACATAAAAGTTTTTGAGTTTCAAGGAATGTCAATCGAGGGTCCGGGCAACGCGTAGACGCGATTATAATTTCGTTTGGTGTTGGAGTCAAGAAAATGATATTTCTACCTTCATAAAAATAAGGTATGAATTGTTAAGGAATAATTTCAAGAATAGTTTATGGTGTGTTGTGTTGATGTTGTTGATTTATGGATTGATGGTTGAAGAGAAATTTGGATGAAAATTATATTTGTCTTGTATGTAGGATGTCTATTGATGTTGTTAGTATTAATTTCGTTTCATGTATTAATTAGTCGCCCAAGTTGGTTGGTTGGAAAATTTAGAAAAACAGGAACTGGGCTTTTTAGTATGTTGGTGTTGGAAATGATGTCTCTATTGGTTTTGTTGTTGATGTTGTTGGTTGTTGATTTCTCTTCATATATGAAAATAATTCAAACTTTCATTAAGTGTTCTTCGACGAAATTTCACGAATGGTTACATACGTAGATTACAAAACTGAGAGTTGAATGAAGTCGAGAATTATCTTCCGATGTTAAGGCTCGTCCTTTCTTTCAAAGGCATGATCTTGTATGATTTCATTTTATTTTTTTCATCAAAGGATAAAGTTTTCCAAAATATTCGTATCTTCCAAACCAAAGGTTGTGATTACTACTTATGATGGCAACCTCATGATGAGGTCATAAAAAGATGAGAATGATTTCATGTTTAAAGGTTTCAAGTTTTTTTTCGATGACAATAAGAATTGAACTATTTCTTGATGTCTCAATTTTGTTCATGGATGATGACTATTTTTTTAAGATTCCAAAAGTACATGACTTGATGCCCTATGAGATTTATGGTCTTATTCTATGTTTTCTCTTAGTTCTATCTCCGTTGTAGTCTCACCTTAAATCAATTGTTCCTTCAAGGTTAATTTTCATGGAGGTTACCGACCTTACGTAATATTTTCTCTTATGCATGCTTTATATATATGATGTATTTTCTCATGTTCCCTGAATCTAAAAATTCATGTTATGATGTTGCCCCGCACAACCCTAATGATGATAACACCAAGCCTCTATGGCCGGGCATGATACTATATATGATAACACCGAGCCTCTATGGTCGGGCATGATACTATATATATAACACCGAGCCTTAATGGCCGGGCATGGTACTATGTATATGTGTAAAAATGTTTTTTTTAAAGGCTAAGCATAATATCACCTTATGAGGCACTGAGTTCTCTCTTACTCCTTGTTACGCTTCATATCTATGGTTACTGTTACATACACGTTATTCGTACGGACGCCCCTCTTGTTGTCAAGGTATACACAAACGAAGATGTTCCGGAACAAACCAGGAGTTGTGACACACGTAAGTTTAACTGCTCATATCTACATTTGAAAGACCTAAAAAGCTTCCGTTATGTTTCATTCATGACTTTCATAAGTCACTAAGTAGATATTGATATTTGTTTTTTTACTTACTAATATTAAACAACTATTAGTGGATGACTATATGTATCGATATATTTCTCATTTTAAGTGTTTTAGAGAAAATCATAAAATTGATTATTCCGTTTCATGTAAGGCGTTTAGAGGAACTTTGTTGTTCTCTCACTTTATTTTCTTCAAGAAAATAATTCAAACTTGAGTTTCTTCGACGAAATTTCACGTTGTCATTGTCAAAACTGATTGTATGATTTAGACGGTTTTGTATTCATTTTTTTTTTGTTTTGTAGGATAAAGATGTTTAAAAAGGGATACTACTCACCTCATGCGAGGAGATAAAAGGATCAACCTTTTTGTTTTAAGAATAGAAAAGTCAGCTTCAATGAAGCTTTAAACTTTTCTTCTTTTTTTCTTCTTCTTTTTTTTTATTTTTATTTTTTTTGCATGTAAGTAATATTTTCTAAGCATTTGACATGTTCCCTGAATCTAAAAATTCATCACAATCCTTTGTCTTAATCCACAATCAACTCCTTGACTTTAGAATAACTAGTAACACAGTGAGTTCTTTCTTGTAGGGTCTGTTGTCAAGGTACACAAACGAAGATGAACAAACCAGGAGTTTTGACACACATAAGTTTAACTGCTCATTTCTACATTTGAAGACCATTGAGTTCATTGACTTTCATAAGTCACTAAGTAGGTATGAGTTTGTACTGCCATTTATAAAATATTTGCTCAAGAATGCAACAGTGGTAAAAGAGTTCGCCATTGTTGCCGAATTTGAAGGGAGTGATGTGCCTAAGGATTATGTTAAAATGACTAAGGAGTTCCAAAGCTTTCCAAGATCCTCCCCGTATGCGTTTGACACCTATCGTTTGTATTGATAGCAACATATTTGGAAGTCGTCATAATATGTATTAAACTAGTTTATAGCTTATAGACAAGGCTTGGATAGTATCTGTCAGTATCCAAGGAGTTGTTAGAGTTCTTTTTTGTCTAAGTAACAATGTGTTCATTCTCTAATCATCACATAAGAAAGCTTGTTCTAAATGTTTGTGATTTCTGTTCATATTGTTGAATCCTGATCATGCTTTTATGCTATGAAAATTGTCATTACTTTAAAATATTTAAATTCTCCCATCACCTTTTTGCACTAGTAGAATGGTTGCTCTCTCCCACTTTATTTCTTTTCGAAACAAAGAATTAGAGTGAGACAGGGGCCGAGCTAGAGAGGCGTCTACAGGTTCGGCCGAATCCAATAGCTTTGGATCAATCCCATGTATATTTGTCTTAAAAATCCATTGAATATGTATAGACTATTCGGTCCAAGGTATTCGGGTAGTTCAGAATTTCAGTGTGCATACTGTGGAACCTTGCTTCTTCTTTTTTCCAGGTTCCTCCTCAGTATCCCTGGGATCTGAGCGCAACCCCTTTGTACATGCTGCAAAGCATTCTACAATGATAGGAGAAGAGCCCCTACGGTAACTTTTCAAAAATATTAATATATGATATTTGACACAAATATCTATGTTTAGCGTCACATTACCTCTAATTCATAGTACTTTAATCGCATTATTTATAGCGGAATCATTGTATTCGAGCTTATATTGGTATGTCTTGTGTGTTTACATATAACGAGGACAAATGATTGAAAATCGAGCAATTTTGGTTGATTTCGGGAGGAATTTCACTTGCACGAGGTGACAAGAAGATGGCGCGACACTTAAGAGAATTTTGGGCCACTGAAGGAGCACACACGTTGAGCCAGCATCGCAAATAGGGTAGACCCGCATTGGAGTCGAGTCGCTGACACATCGTGCCTTGATGCACTCTATGAATTATTGCACTCAGAAATCTCAGATAGCACCCATCGTTGGACCCGCGACGCGTGAGTAACGCGGTTGTCGCTCAGTTTTCCTGTTTTGATCGGGATTAGGTCTACTTATTTTAGTTTTAACCCCAGACTATAAATAGACGTTTTTAATCTAAGGAACGATGTGCTGGGATATTCTAAAGACTTGTAAGCCGTCATTCTTATTCTCTCTCTTAGGTTTTATTTTATTTTCTTCATTCAACCCTAGATTACTCATGAATTCTTGTTCTTCATCTCAAATTATGAATATGAGTAGTTAAGTTCTTTTATTCTAGGGTTGTGGCAAACACATGATAGTTGGTTTGACGACAGTTATTATCTATTGAATTTCTATCTTTTAGGTTGCTTATTTATTCTTGTGCTTAATTGTTTAATTACTTGATCACTAATTAAATACTATCTGTGGTGCGTGAGTTGAACTTGAAAGAGGGAATTCACTTACGTAATAAGAATAAATAGAGTTTGTGCACATCGTTTCGCTACTGAGGATAGAAATATACCCTTTACCCCTACTTAGTTGGTTACGGAGATATAAATACGTTCTTGTTACTTCTTACGATCATAGAAATATAAACATTAAGAGTAGCATCTACAGGAATGTGAGTAGTTCAAAAGAATGTCATAAAGTTAACATCAACCTATCAACTAGTAATCTAGGAAATAAGATAGGTAGAATTGTCTGAAGACTAACTGGATTGTCGAAAGCCATGACCCTAGAATTCTTTCTCATCTGATAAACCTTACAGTCTGCGTCACGATTGTCTCAGCCATAAAATACTTATATTTATTTGTTTACTTTCAGATATAGTTTTGTTACAACAAACATCTTGATTTTCCCTCTCGTGAATAGTTACAACGGAATTTGAATTTGCTGAACAGTATAAAATCTAAGTCTACGTGGGTACGATATCTGGACTTTAAATCTTATATTACTTGTACGACCACTTATACTGGCGTGTGCGTTTGGGAGAAACAAGTTTTTGGCGCCGTTGCCGGGGACTTGGAAAAAAATACTGTTTTTCTAGTTTGAATTTTTAATTTCTATTCAAGTTTTTACTCTGTTTCTTTTGGTTGACTTGTACTCCTCAGGTTCATTAGTCAAGGAAAAGCGTTAGCTGACTTTGACCCAGAAATTGAAGAGACATTACATAAACAAAAAAACCTAGCGGACAACGAGCATAATCTCAAATTGGTTAACAATATCAAAGTCAAGAATAGGGAAGTTTCCCGAGTTGCTGATAAAGTGGTTGAGATGGCACAACAAGACTGAGTTCTAGTGTCGACTTTTGCTAGACCTATTCTAGGAAATGCTGCTAAGGCTAGTGTCAAGCCTAATATCAATGGAAACTTGAGATGAAAGACGGAACAGTGCAACTGGTGTAGAATACGTGCTGGTATATGGGTAAGCCTCATGAAGACCCGCATAAGCACTTGACGCAATTTATGGAGTTGAGCAAAAAATTTCAATATCGAGATGTCCCCGACGATTATGTCAAGCTGGCCTTGTTTCCGTTCTCACTGATTGGTGAAGCAAAAGATTGGTTGCAGAATCTTCCTGCTGGCTATATTACTTCATGGCAGATACTATCGAGCAAATTCATCGAAAAATTCTGTTCATCCAGGAAAAAGAAGGAGCTGAGAGGGAAAACTGCTAACTTCACTCAAAAAGATTCTGAATCTCTACCACAAGCATGGGAGAGATACAAAGGGTATTTGTCCACCCCATATGCAATAGAACGAGGGGAACTATTTTGTTGAGGGGCTAAGGCATGATTCGAAAACTTTATTGAATGCTTCAGCCGAGGGTCAGATCTTGTCTAAAACATATGAGGAGATGGAGGCTCTGCTTGAGCTAATGTTTGAAGGTACTCAAGAAGACTCAAAGACAAGTCGTTCAAGAATAGCACAGAAAGTTGCTGGTGTACTGTAAGTAGATGATGTGATTGCTATTTGAGTAGACCTTGGTCGACTATTTCATGTTGTTAAAAGGTTGAACAATGCTCTATTCTGAAATCAAGTGCAGTAGGTAAATCAGGTACGGCACATTGTGATGATTGTGGTAGAGACCATCTATTCGCCAACTGTCCTTCGAACCCTGCTAATCGAGAATCAGTATACTACATAGGGCATCAAAATCATGGCAGTGAAAACCAAAGGAATAATTTCGAAAATAACTACAATAATCACTATGGTAAGCAGGATTACAACAAGCAGAATAATTATCAAAAGCCTCAGGCTCAAGAGGGTGGTAGTTCAGTGGAGGACATGATGAAGTAGTTTTTGGCTCAGCAACAAGTAGTTCAGGATCAAAATCAGAAGGTTGTGAATGAGATGCAGAAATCTATTCATGATCTTGAACGTCAACTGGAGTAAATGGTGATAACTCAGAATGTCAGACCTCAAGGTGCTATCCCGAGCGATACTGAAAAATCTTGGAGAGCTATATAAGGCAGTCACTTTGAAGAATGGTAGAGAACTTGAGGAGGTGCCACCAAAGAACAAAAGAGTTGATGCTGAACTTGTTCCCGCAAAGAGAACTGAAATAGAGCAGAAAGTTACAGAGCAGCCAGCAGTCGTAGTGACTAGGCCACCACCACCATTTCCACAAAGACTTTAGAAGTAGAAGTCAGATTCAGCTTGTAAGAAATTTCTTGAGATTCTGAAATAAGTACACATCAATATTCCGTTGGTGGAGCTTTTACAAGAAGTTCCAAAATCTACTAAGTACATCAAGGATGTTATTGAAAATAAGAGGTGCTTGATGGAGTTTAAAACGGTTTCACTTAATGAGCAGTGCAGTTCTAGAGTGAGAAGCAAGATTCCTCCAAATCACCATTGGTAAAATTGAGGTTTGGCTAGCATTGTATGATTTGGGTGCTAATATGAATCTGATGCCCATCTCTGTGTTCCAAATATTGGGGTTGCGTGAGCCAAGGCCAGTAACAGACACTTTGTAGCTAGCGGATAGATCTCTAGCATATCTCGATGGAATAATTGAAGATGTTCTTGTGAAAGTGGTTCCATTCATTCTTCCAGTTGATTTCATCATTCTTGACTATGAAACTGATAAGAATGTCCCTCTCATCATGGGAAGGATATTCTTAGCTACTGTTGATGCAATTATCCGAGTCAGAGATGGGAAGATGTCCATGATAGTGGATGGGCAAGAGGCTATTTTTTTTACGTATTTAAAGCAATGAAGCTACAGCCCCATTATGAAAAATTGAAGATGACCACAGTGGTGGAACCCGAGCTAACAAATGCAGAGCTAGATCACTTTTTGGCTACCAGAGATAACATTGGTTTATGGTGAAGATTTGATGGAAGATGGGGCAGTCGAGGAATGTCTAAACATTCTTGACACTTCTTGTGGTTATGTGCAAGCAAATAAGCTATTTGAAGACTTGGAGATACCGGAATCTTAGAAGAAATAGAAGCCCTCCATTGAGAAGGCTCCGACTCTTGAGCTGAAACATTTACAGTCTCACTTACAGTATGCTCTCTTGGGCAGTGGTAACACATTTCCCGTAATCCTATATGCCTTTTTGAATGATGTGTAGGTTGAATGTGTGTTGCGGGTATTGAGAGATAGTACAAGTTGTCGGATGGACTATAGCTGACATTCGAGGGATCAGCAGCTTATTTTGCATACACAAGATATTATTCGAGGAAGATAGCAATTAGCAAGCCCAGTGTTGAAAATGAAAGAAGGCTGAACCTAATCATGAAAGAAGTGGTGAAGAAAGAAGTGATTAAGTGTCTTGACGCCTAAATTATTTATCTCATTTTAGACAGGAATTTGGTGAGCCCTATTTATTGTGTCCCGAAAAAAAGAGGCATGACTGTTGTGAAGAACGAGAAGGATGAACTTATACCTCAGAGAACTGTTATTGGTTGGCGTATTTTTATTGACTATCAGAAGTTGAACACTGCAACCAGAAAAGATCACTTCCCCTTGCCTTTCATGGATCAGATGTTGGATTGATTGGCCGGGCACGATTATTATTGCTTCTTGGATGGCTATTCGGGCTACAACCAAATTATGATAGCACCTGAAGATCAAGAGAAGACCATTTTTACTTGTCCTTATGGCACTTTCGCATTCCAGAGGATGCCCTTTGGATTATGTAATGCTCCAGTACGGTCCAGATATGTACGATGGCGATTTTCACCAATATGGTGGAAAATGTACGAAGTATTCATGGATGACTTCTCGGTCTTTGTGGATTCTTTTGATGATTGCTTGGGGCATCTTGATGTGGTGTTGGCTTGATGTGAAGAAATGAATCTGGAACTTAATTGGGAAAGATGCCACTTTATGGTTCAAGAGGGCATTGTTCTCAGACATAAAGTGTCAAGAAAGGGTATTGAAGTTGATAGGGCTAAAATAAAGGTGATCGAGAAACTGCCACCTCCCATATTTGTTAAAGGGCTCTGTAGTTTTCTTGAACATGCAGGTTTTTATAGGCAATTTATCAAGGACTTCTCCAAGATCGCAAACCTAATGTGCAAGCTACTAGAAAAAGATATGAAGTTCGTGTTTAATGAAGCTTGCCTAAAAGCATTTGATGAGCTCAAAGTGAGGTTAGTGACTGCACCAACTATCATTGCACCAGATTGGACTCTGTCATTCGTGTTAATGTGTGATGCAAGTGATTTTCTTTGTGTAGGGGCTGTTCTCGATCAGAAAAGGGACAAGATCGTTCATCCCATTTATTATGCCAGCAAAACACTTAATATAGCCCAAATGAACTATACAGTCACAGAGAAGGACGGTGGTCTACGCCTTTGACAAATTCTAATCTTACTTGGTGAGGATGAAGGTGATAGTGTATACTGATCACACTGTTGTTTGCTATTTGTTTGCTAAGAAGGATGCAAACCCTAGACTCATTCATTGGGTGCTGCTGCCACAAGAGTTCGATATTGAGATTCTTCATCGAAGGGGCACAGAGACCAAGTTGCAGATTACTTATCGAGACTTGAGGATCGTGAGCATTTTTTTATTTAATTCACCCACCTCTATGAGTGGATGTTTTTTCAATATATGAAACAAAAGTACAGAATATAGAAGATAACTTCCTGTACCTATTTAGATTGGAATAGGCTCCAATCTTTGGAACAAATAGGGTTTTTAATAAGCTCACAAAAATTGATGGATAACCCGTTGTATCAGTTATAGCTACTCAAGGAACATCAAAAGTATAAGTTCTATACAAGCTTTTATTTACAGAGAAGGAATTCCTTAAAGTTTTAATCCTGAAGGAAGGAAGGTACATTCTATCTATATAAGCTCTCCTCTTACTTATTTAGGAAGATGTTGTTTTTGCAAAATCCAAGTAACTTCATTGCAGTTCAATCCCCAGTTGGCTAGTTAGTCTGCGACTCTATTGCCTTCCCTAAAGCAATGTTGTATCTTCCATTCATCATACTTATCCAACATACTTCTTATTTTCTGTTACATCCCGTGTTTCCATACGTTGGAAAGCGTCAAGTTAAATAACATTAGTAACAAAAACGAGGTTATTCTCCAAGCTTATAGGTGGTGGTGATGGTACAGATGTGTCATAAGGATTAGTAGTTAAACAATCGAAGAAAATAAGTTTCGTCGAGGTTTGAAATTTATCTGAATGAAATACGGTCCAAGCTATAATATCTCGTATTTTTGGACTAGGAAATTGAACCGTCCAACATGAGCAAATTTACCTGAGCCCGGAGGATTTGGTCATATTCAAGCATGGAAATCAAGAGACCTATATATAAAAGGAATGAAATTCCGAAATTATTTAAGACTCGAAAGTGGTATGACGGTGATTGGAAATGATATTTTGTGTATACCAAAAGAAACTACGGACTAGTGCTATATCACGTGATCGTGATAATGAGTATATGAAGTGTGTTAGAGGTGATTAATATTTAAGTGAATTGGCATCTAGAAATTAATTATATGGATATTTTCTTAAAAATTATTTGGATGATGTAAATGGAAGAACATGTCCACGTGGGTCCTACAAGACAATGGTCCCCATTATATATAATATAATTGTTAATGACCAAAGTTTGGTGCAAAGGGTAGAATGTGTAACTCCTATGTTCATTTACGAGAAGCTACTATGAATTCCATATGGTTAGTCATCAATTTAGGAAGGGTCACGTGTCTTTTAATAGCAATTACACCAAATAGTTGGCATTTCATAAATTTCATTTTGAGGATTAATTAGGGGAGAGAACAGAACACTTTGTGACAACATTTCTTTTATGGAATAGTTCATCTTGAATTAAATTACTCTTCAGATAACGGAGGCAGCAACAATGATACTAATTCTTATCGTTGAAGTAACGAAATATGAAGAATAACATACGGGTTTTGCTCACTGTTTCAATCTCGTCGTCCTGTTTTGTCGCGTTGTTGAATCCGGGTTTTCTTCGTAATGAAGTAAGGTGGAAGAAGATTAAATCTTGGCATATAAGGTAAGAAATCCTCTCTCCTAGATGTATTTGAGTTACCCAAGTCGTATCTACATTGCTAGATGAAATAAATACGAACTTGCGAATAGAATTGTCATTTGATAGAGTTGGAGTTGTGGGCTGTTTTTCTTGTTGTAATTATACGATTTAAAGCTGATATTTGTGGTAAATGATGCCCTTATCATATTGAGAATATTTTTAAGGTTAAGAAGGAAACATACGAAAAGGTGCTATGGAGTATACGGATTCTAATTCGAGCTTGTCGCTCGTTATAAAGTATTATGAAGTTGTTATGGATATGCATATTGTGTTGTTGAGATTTATTTGTTGTTAGGTTGTTGTGGTGATATACCAAATTGGGAGATACTAGTGATATAGGGGAGATGCTGCCCGTTACGTTTTAGAACTAAGTTATCAATTGATATATACGATATACGAAAGCCTTCTTAAGTCATGTGCATATTCTTACGATTATAGGTTTGGCATATTAATTATGGAAGTTCGTGGTTGGACTGAGTTCTTGAATGACAAGGTATGTTAAGGCTATCCCTTTCTTTCATTTTGGCATGATCCTTATCATATGAACAAACACAGTGAGCAAGCGAGTTCCAAAGACTCTATTCTTAGATAGTGTAGAGATATTTGTATCCTTGGCCTCCTATGTTTTATGTCCATAACTCCCGAGAGACTTATCATACTAGCTTCTTATGTCACCAAGGAGTTCGAAATATCTTTCCGAGTTTTACATGCATTTATATATATTATATTATATATGGATCGGGCCGTACGTTCCTCGGCACTATTATATTATATATGGATCGGACCGTACGTTCCTCGGCACTATTATATTATATATGGATAGGGCCGTATGTTCCTCGGCACTATTATATTATATATGGATCGGCCCGTACGTTCCTCGACACTATTATATTATATATGGATTGGGCATATAGCAACGTACGTTCCATATAGATGCATATATCGGTTATATTATAACCTATGTATATATATTCATACGCAGCCAACGGATCGATTTCGGGTAGTCATATAGAGTTACGCGGGATTGGCATATTCTCGGATGTTAGTACGGAATGCATTCAAATATTGGGGCCACGGTTTTATGATTCATACGTACTTGATGTTCATGTATGCCTTACATACTCGGTACATTATTCGTACGTATCGTCTCTTTGCACTTGGGGAAAGTTCTTTATTATGTTCATGCCCGGACACGGTCCCGATTGTTTGCGAGTGGTAAAAGTATTCAGCTAGGATGGTTGGCTATCGGATGACGCGAGCCTTGGGGATTGGCAAACTCCATTTTCTTCGTGAGCCTAGTGGTCGGTTATGATTTATGGTTATCATATGTGGGTATGGGTATGTCGGGGCCTAGCTCTTTCATTTCATAACTGTCCGACTTATGTTTTCTTATGATTTCATTATGTTTACTCTTAGAGACTTTACGAGACGGTGTCTGTGGTTAGTATGTTGAGATGTCATGTGTTGAGTAAAAGCGACCATGTCATTTTGATATGTACATTATGGTTTGATTTACTAGGTTTTGATTAATTGAGTATCGTTCGCAAATTTCTATGATTTGGTAAGAAAGTGCTTTATTATATTTTTCGAAAAAAATTTATATGTCCTTATGATTTCATTATGTGAATGCCGAGAGGGTTCGCTCGGCTCTAAGTAAGGTTGGGTGCCCATCATGCCCTATCGAAATTGGAGTGTGACAAAGTGGTATCGGAAAGCGATTCGTCCCTAGGGTTGTCTCCAAAGTCATGTCTAGTAGAGTCTTGTTTATGGTGTGTTGCGCGCCACAATTATAAACAAGAGGCTACAAGGCATTTAGGATGGTTACTCTTCTTTTATATCTAAGATCGTAGATAGAGTCAAGCTATAGGAAATGAGATTCCTTATACTAACCCTTGATTTCAGCAGAAGAACGGTATCGACAGAAGAAAGTGACTGATGATATTGGAAGTTACAAAAGTAAGTCACTTTGTTGAGGCTACGTTATCAGAATATGTATTTATATGATAATGGATTGGTTGTCATAGAGGTAAGTCAGTGTAAGTACAATAGAGGAATTGATTAAATGTATCTCTTGATGATAAGTTCAGTTATAAGTTTGTGAACTAAACAAATTGAATGAATCAGTACAAAGGCAAGCAACGGTACGAAAGATGTATGTCGGGTAAGGTAAGAATATTGAGGTATGATTGAAATGTAAAGCTGAAGAATGAAAGGGAAAGTAAATAGGAAGGTATAACAGGGCCGATCACTAAAGGATCAGGTACATCTCGAGGTACGATATATGAGGTAAGTTTCGACATCTTTGTACTTTTACTTGAAATTGGGAGCCCTGTGTGGCTGAGATATGTCGTCTATATACGTATTAGCCCTGTGAGGCATTGTTGGTATTTGCTACGTGTAGGTTTTGGATAGTAAGAAATATAGAGGAAACTCTGTCAAAATTTTCCTAGAATTTAAAGGAGATAAGATATAAGCTTGTAATATGTCCTAAAGGGAAAAGATGTTGTGTAAAACGTAATGGCAGGACGGGATTAAGTTAGGAGTATCGTTGACAACTACAAGAGATAAGTTGAATGTTGTTGAATTGATAGTAACGGTAATTATAAGATCGACATCGATATGGTAAAGAGAAATACTAGAGTAAATTAAGGAGACTGGTAGTATTAAAACACGACATAGCAGAGAAAGGGTAACTCTAAGAGAGTGTGATATTGAAGTATTGATTGGATGGATAATCACAAGTAAAATACGACAAGTATATTAGCAATATAAAGTAACAACATAACTGAGACAGGGGTACGAAATACGAAGGGTTATAACGAATGTGAATACATTGGTAAGACAACTTATGGGGTAAGTGTAATAGGGCTGATCAGAAAAAGTAAGAGGTTAAGTATGCTTACTTCACGAGGTTTATTCTATTTATAAGCAGGCTTGCGAATGAGATCAAGAAGTGGCACTCTATAGAGTTGATTACGATCAGGATATAATGAGAACGTAGCAAGAACTGTAATACAAAGTAAGTACGGTATAGCGAGGAAACAACTACAGATGTGACATGTGTTATATGAATAAGGAGTGAATGCAAGTGTAAAACCAATAAGCGAACCATGGGGCAGTAGATAAGAAAGCTTATAAGACCTTGTTATGGGAAAGTCCAGCATAGAGGGTTTCGCAATGGGAAATGATATCAAGCAAAAGGAAAAAGAAAGTCAACTTGAAAAAGAAATCAGAGAAAAGTGATATGGCAAAGTAGTAACAGTTTGTGATCTGTGTAATCGAGATCACGAGAGATATCTTTGGCTGGATGTAAAAGACCAAGACTACGAAAAGATGAATAACGAAATAGAACGATTGTTAGGAAAAAGATCAACATAATAAGGATGAGAGGGGATGATCAGAATGAACAGAATAAGTTTTGGAAGTGAAGAATGGATTGTATAGAAATAATATATTTTAAAGGACAAAACGGTACTGAGTTACGAATAGGCTTCCTTGTGCGAGGAATAAAGGATTGATTATAAAACGGAAGGTAATAAGATAAATTGAGGAGGAAGGAATGTAAAGGAATAAGTATGGGTATAGAAAGAAAAGGAAATATGCAAAGTACGCGCGCTTAAGAAGTAGTCGTATTATGAGAAAAGGAAGATTCATCTCCTACGAATATCCTATACCAAGACAGAACAAGTAAAGTATATAGAGGAATAAGTTGGAAAGAAAAATATGGCCATGACTTATGAGTTTACCATACGATGATAAAGCGATAAAGCAAGGCTATCATCAACGACAAATACGATATGATAATGTTGAATGCAACACAGGAGCAAAAGGGTATGAGGCATAAGGGGTATTAGTTGCGCATGAGACTTAGATCCTTGAAAACAAAGATGGCGGGTTTAAGGGAAAATGCATTTACTGTTACTATAAGTTGATTACGGGAAAGAGAGGAATAACTTGAGATGGGAAGAAAAGGGAAAGATGACGCTATAAGTGAACTATGAGTATCGAAGAATGGGATAAGTGACATTACATGGATGGTACGGATAGCTAGACATACTACTATTTCGAGTATCCCTATGGGACAGAAGTTGTTAATTCGAGCGGATGTAGACATTGACTCATAACTAACGGTCGAGCTAAGTAAAATACATCCTTGTTTGGATTGCTATGTTGGTTGCATTACTTGATCACAAAACTGCAAGATGAGTATGTTAAGACTTCACACATGAATTACTGTAGCTATAAATTATGGGAAATGGCATGAATATGATGCAGTATAATAAGGGAATTGAGGAAAGGGATACATGAATTCAAGATTGGAAGTGAGGTAACGGATTTGAGAATGGTATAAGTAAGACCCTTAAAGGGGGGAAGCGAGTAAGGAAAATACAAGTGTAGAGATTGAAATGATAAATCCTAAGATGTGACAGATATAGACTCTAAAACAAAAAGTGAGAGTTATGCAGAAATGAGTCTAATAGCTATTAAATAAATGAACAAGAATCAAGTCGGGTATACGAAATCGTACACCTTGAAAAATTTCGCGTTATCAATCTTGTGGACGGCTTAGTATGAGCTCGGGGGGATTATGGATGAATATTATGTTATCGAGCATAAGAACATATATATGACATTTGGAGAGTGTATGGAGTAAATCGATTAACATGATCACTCAATGATAGCCCTCGAAACCATGAGTTAAGGTGGGGCCCACATGCCGGGATTTTGTAGAGGATATATTAAAAGTGATACAAGTAGTACATGGAAAGTTAAGCAAGTCCTAAGAAGGACCCATAAGCCAAATATGGACATAAGCCCTCCAAAAGGACGATTTAAGGAAACGTTTTCGGATGATTTGACTTGTAGGGGAAAAAACGACATTATAAGTTTGGAGTTTGGAAAAACACCAAGAATAAACGTTGTAGACAATTGAAATAGCTTTCCAACCATAGGTCGTCGGCCCTCACACGATGTCATAATCAAGAGTTATGGCCATTTTAAGAGCAAGACCCTAAGTTGCCAAATGGCTCCGCGGGCCCCACGTGAGAAGGTCGGTGAAACCGACCTAGGAGGGGTATAAATACCCCATCAACCCATTTTTTTCAGCATAATAACATTCCAAAGGGTCCTAGAAAATTCTCTACACCTCTCCCAAGCATTATAGTCCGATAAATCAAGAATTTGACAAGATTACGTCAAACTAGTCCGTGAAAGGTGATTGTTCTTGCTTCTACTTAAGCTTGGTGTTGGAAAAGGTTGATGTGGCTGAGTTTTTTTTCAATTATAAGGTATGTTATTTATCCCATCTTTTATGTTGAGTTTATTTGAAGGTCTAGCAAAGCGTAAAAAATGAAACTAGTTATGGAGAAAAGGTCATAGAGTGTTGTATTGTAGTTGTTGTGTTTATGAGGTCGTTTTGAACGTGTGGTGGCCAGGTGGATGAACTGATTTATGCATACAAAAACGAAATCTAACATTGTTGGCGTGTTGATGAGATTATACTCCTTGATTGGGATGGAAGGAAGTGCATATTGTTATTATATGTTGAAAAACGTCGTGTGGGATGTTTATGGAATATGTTGGTATGAATAATAGTGTTGTTGATGTTGGTATTATTGTTGTTATTGATTGGTTGCTGAATTGTAATTTTGGGCTAGGCATATAAACAGGGGAAATGCTGCCCGATTTTCGGCAGAATATAGAATAGTATAATTTGAAACTTGATACAAGTATGCGATGAAGAGGCTAACGTTAGTGTAAATCCTCTTAAATGTAGACTTATGAGCTCGGATGCATAAGCGTAGCCAATAGGAGGTTGAACAGGTATGTTAAGGCTCGTCCCTTTCTTTCAAAGGCATGACTCCTATGTTACGATTTCATAAATGCTTCCGCAACTTCGTTGTTTTCAAAAGATTGGACGTCTAGGATTCCAAGGCATGATTCCTTTTCCCGATAACCCATAAATGCTTTCCAAAATGTCCGCATTTTTCCAAAACGGAGGTTTATGAATCCATAAGCTTTTATGACAACAACGATGGATATGTTTTACAAAGACAACGATGATGTCAAAGATGAGAATATTTTTCTATGATGACCATGATGAGAACGATTTCATGTTTAAAGGTTCGAAGTTATGATTTCAATAACGATATGAGAATGTTGAGCTATTTCTTGATTTCTCAACCTTATTCATGGATGATGACTATTTTTAAAGATTCCAAAGTATATGAATTGATGCCTTATGATCCTATTCTATGTTTTCTCTTGATGTTACTCTTCATTGATAGTCTCGCCTTATAATAATTGTTCCTTCAAGGTGAGACAAAGCGACGATGATTATTCCATAACATAATCGGAGGTTACCGACCTTACGTCACTCCGATAGATACATGACTTTCTTTGGTATCTCATGCATGCTGGTTATATGATATATGTATATGTAAATGGGGAATATGGGAAAAAGGGCGAGAGCGTTATATACGCGTAACCACCTGATCAGTTGGTATAATATGACATGATACCATCCCGGACGCGGGACATATGTGGTTACATGGATCGGGCCGACGCCTCGGAAATATGATATGTTCTATTTTCTATATATATGAACAAGAAATGTTTTTTAACGAAAGCTAAGCATGCATGGCTCACTTTAAAAGGCACTCGGATGTACGGGTTACTCTTTTATCTCATGATATAATATACATTTTCATCCTATTACTATTCATGCTTTGTGTCGGTTAATATGTTATTACTCATGCCTTACATGCTCGGTACATTGCTCGTGCGAATTCCATGCTGTGGACGCTGCGTTCATGCCCGCGAGATCGGGTAGCCGGTCGAATGATTCACAACGATGGACCCCCCCCAAATACGCTCCATTTCCGAGCAATCCGCTTGGTATGCCGTCTTGTTACATACATGGGTACGAGCAGGCCTTGCCCCTGTCCTTTCTACGGACTTTGTATTCTATGAATTAAATTACTCTTGATATGTAGTCGTGTTGTTATGTAGCCTCATCGGCATGTATTTTGTTGTACATTATATATGTATAGCGTCCATATAGGCTTGCGGCTCCTTGTTATCCTCGGTGCTTATGTTTATATGTATGTGTTGGCGTGAGTTCCCGGTACGGTGTTTTTGTGTTGATTGCTCGGGAGATAGTACGCTCTCCTACGGATTGTACATGGGCCCAAGTCGGTAATAGGTAGATACAAGCATAGGGGTGCTTGACGAATAGATTGTACATGTGATCATCGGTTTGGGTCGTGACAAAATCATTCGTGAAGACCTTGAACAACATGACATTGAGAGCAAATAACTCAAGGAATATTGTAAAGGATAGCGATGCTATACCGAAATAGAGGCAAAGGAACTAACAGTAGAGTAGTTTGTTAATGATATTGCGATTTATAAGTGACAAATAAGAAGGGACATAAAGTTTTCTATAGTAGAATATAAGATGTGATTACCAAGGGATAAATAAAGGAAAGAAAAGAGTATAATGAAATAAGTTACAACAGATAGACAAAGAGTTTTGCTATAAAATAGAACGAACCAAAGGAAGGGAGGTTTACGAATAAGATTAGATGTTCATACACGAATCACACAAGAACGGTTATGTAACCTGCAAGTATTTACATGTCAAGAATGAAACCAATTGGGTACTTAAAAAGAGGTGTAAGAGGTAAGCAAGAATAGTGTGTTTATGATGCTTCAGGTCAGTTGGGGGAACATATATGGTAAATTGAGTCGAAATGTTGAGTTGGAATTATCATTAAGGACAAATAGGACAATTACTCTAAATATGATATAAGTCTATGTTATATGTTTCCTACGATAGCCCTGGGTGTGTTAGATTACTTACGAATTCGATAAGATCATTGGATAAAGGGATTTTTACCAGAAGAATATTACGCCTTGGAACTTTCATTTTTGTATCATTATGGTTATAGCAAATTTCTAACAGTTTACCAGAGGGTTATGAAATTCTCAAAAATTATGAAGCCTTTAATGAGTCGACGAGGGACACCTACGACGGACATCTCGGATTGAATTTATATGATCTACATATGTGAATCAATACCATTATCATGGTCATATGGAAGAAACGAAGTGGGAGAGATTTGCAAACCATGTGAGACTTAATACCATTATTGAGCAAGAAAAAGGATTGATGAGTCCGAGTATCAAGGAAGTATTACCAGAGAAAGTAAGCTACAAAGGATTTTGCTCAATATTCGAAGGAAAAAAAGACAGAGGGAAACAAGCTAACAGGAGGACTGAGAAGAATACGCAACGATATGAGTTATAGTATTACAGAAAGGAAGAAATATCTGGATAAGACAGTAGAGAACCGTGAAAGGGAAAGGATTAACTCCAAGGAGACTAGAACAAAGGAGAGATTCAGACACCTATGATAAGAATGCCCAAGCTTGAGAGTAAATTAAAACCTGAAGGTTTATTAGAACATCTGAAAGATTTTCAATAGTATGAATAATGGCAAGTGCCCATGATGATACTAGTATAGCCTTAATATTCGAGGACGAATGTTCCTAAGGGGGGGAGGATGTTACATCCCGTGTTTCCATACGTTGGAAAGCGTGCGAGTTAAATGACATTAGTAACAAAAACAAGGTTATTCTTCAAGCTTATAGGAGGTTAGGGTAATGGTACAGATGTGTCGTAAGGATTAGAAGTTAAACAATCGAAGAAAATAAGTTTCGTCGAGGTTTGAAATTTATCTGAATGAAATATGGTCCAAGCTATAATATCCCGTATTTTTGGACTAGGAAATTGAACCGTCCAACATGAGCAAATTTACCCGAGCCCGGAGGATTTGATCATATTCAAGCATGGAAATCAAGAGACCTATATATAAAAGGAATGAAATTCTAAAATTATTTAAGACTCAAAAATGGAATGACGGTGATTGGAAATGATATTTTGTGTATACCAAAAGAAGCTACAAACTAGTGCTATATCACGTGATCGTGATAATGAGTATATGAAGTGTGTTAGAGGAGATTAATATTTAAGTGAATTGGCATCTAGAAATTAATTATATGGATATTTTCTTAAAAATTATTTGGATGATGTAAATGGAAGAACATGTCCACGTGGGTCCTACAAGACAATGGTCCCCATTATATATAATATAATTGTTAATGACCAAAGTTTGGTCCAAAGGGTAGAACGTGTAACTCCTATATTCATTTACGAGAAGCTACTATGAATTCCATATGGTTAGTCATCAATTTAGGAAGGGTCACGTGTCTTTTAATAGCAATTACACCAAATAGTTGGCATTTCAACAAATTTCATTTTGAGGATTAATTAGGGGAGAGAACAGAACACTTTGTGACAACATTTCTTTTATGGAATAGTTCATCTTGAATTAAATTACTCTTCGGACGACGGAGGCAGCAACAATGATACTAATTCTTATCGTTGAAGTAATGAAATATGAAGAATAACATACGGTGAATTTTCTAGTAAGTGAGGTTTATCCTCCTGATGCTAATCATGAAAGGAAGAAGAGGCTCTTGCACGATAGCAGATTTTATATTTGGGATGAGCCTTATCTATACAAAATCAGCCCAGATCAGTTGGTGAAGTGATGTGTTCCAGCAGAAGAGGTACATGCCATTTTCGAGAGTTGTTATTCGTCACCCATGGCAGCCATCACAGTGGTGACAGAACAGCAACTAAGGTACTCCAGTCTGGTTCCTATTGGTTGACATTGTTTAAAGATGCTCACGCTTTCATGAGAGAGTGTGATAATTGTCAGAGAACAGGGAACATCTCGAAGCGTCACAAAATATCATTAAATGGTATATTGGAGATTGAGGTGTTTGATTGTTGGGGTATAGACTTCATGGGGCCCTACATTCCGTCAAAAGAGAATAAGTACATTCTTGTTGCGGTTGATTATGTATCAAAGTGGGAGGAAGCAATCCCATGCCCAACCAATGATGCGAATGTGGTGGCTAGATTCTTAAAAAAGAACATCGTCACACGTTACGGAACCCCAAGAGC
This sequence comes from Lycium ferocissimum, assembly GCF_029784015.1. Classification (NCBI taxonomy): domain Eukaryota; kingdom Viridiplantae; phylum Streptophyta; class Magnoliopsida; order Solanales; family Solanaceae; genus Lycium; species Lycium ferocissimum. The sequence continues at coordinate 5,453,055 of NC_081343.1, read as the reverse complement.
CATCATCATTGATCAAGGTACGCACTTTTGCAACAGGTTATTTAACAAATTGTTGGCTAAGTATGAGGTGAAATACAAGGTGACGACCGCATACCATCCTCAAAACAGTGGTCATGTGGAGGTGTCTAATCGTGAGATCAAGTGAATTCTTGAGAAGACGGTGAGCGTAAATCGAAAAGATTGGTCGGTAAAGCTTGATGACGCTCTTTGGGATTACAGAACTGCTTACAAAACTCCTATTGGAACCTCTCCATATAGGTTAGTTTTTGGTAAAGCATGTCATCTTCCCTTCGAGCTTGAACACAGAGCATACGGGGTGATAAAAAAGCTGAACTTAGATATGGAAGTAGCAGGTGAGAAGTGGTTGTTGCAGCTGCACAAGCTTGATAAGTTTCGTTTTTATGCATATAAGAATGCAAAACTCTACAAGGAGAGGATCAAAAGAATACATGACAAATGTATTTAGCACCGTGAGTTTGAGCCTGGGTAGTTAGCTTTGTTATACAACTCAAGGCTGAAGGTATTTGGTGGAAAAGTTGAAGAGCAAGTTGTCTGGGCCATTTGAGATAGTGCATGTGACAGTACATGGAGCGGTCGAGTTGAAGCAGCTGGATTCTGACAAAACTTTCTTGGTGAATGGGCAGCGAGTGAAGCATTACTTTGGAGAGGTCATTGATCGCGTGAGGACCTCTGTTGAATTGGAAGAGGCTTGAAAGAGCCTGCGTCGTGCTACGACATTAGATCAAGTGTTTCTCAAGAGGCAACCCGTGTTTGTAAAAGTTAGCATAAAGAAAAGAACAAAAAAAATGAAAAAAATGAAGAAAAAAAGAAAAAGATGTCGTGCCACAACCTTAACTAGGGCGCTTGTTGGAAGGCAACCTAACTTTTGTATGATATATGTCACGTTTATTCATGTTGTAGGACTGGGGAAGGAGCGGGAATACAAAACGAGTGAAAAAGTGCAGAAATAACTCGTTCTAGGTTTGTTGCACGTTGCTCATGCGTCGCACACGCAACGCGCAAGTACTCTAGGTTTTTATAAGTTACGTTGTCAGAGAAGTGTTACTGTTATATCCCGTATTTTTGAACGTCGGATTATTTGTAAGCTGAGGTGGGGCCCACACGTCAAGATTTTTTTGAACATGTGACAAGTTATATGAGTCACATATGTAAAGTTAAACACAACTCATGAAGGACCCTTGGGCCAAATCAAAGTGGAAGCCCTCCAAACGAATATTTTTAAGAAGATGTTTTCGGGTGACCTGACTTTGAGGGGCAAAAACGGCATTATAATTTTGGAATTTGGAAAAATACCAAGAAATAGAAGTTGTAGATAATTGAATTATCTTTCCAACCATAGGTCGTGGGTTCCCAGGTGACGTCGGTACAAGGAGATATGAACGTTTTAAGGTCGAAAGGTCAGTGGGCTAGGCCCAACTCGGGATCAACCGGGTTGGACCCAAAAAAAAGAAGAGAAAATTTAGGCCCAATAGAGAGGGGTGGCCGGCCATACATGTCCCAAGCCCACAAAATTAATTAATTTCCATGTGTTAAAATTGATAAAAGGGACCATATATTCATTAATTATCCTTAGAAGTTTCAAGACAAGGATAGAAAGAGAGAAATAAAAAGATGAAGAGCAAAGGGAGCATGGCATTCGGCCATGCCCTCCAATTTTTGTCCCTTTAAAATCTTTCTCCAAAAATTATTTTCTTGTGGTATTCCTACTAATTCAAGGGTCCTCTACAATTTGGTGTAATTATTTTGGAAGATAGGGAGCTTGTTTCATCAATTTAACAACTTGGTCAAGTGAAGAAGTTGGGAGAAAAAGGTAAGAATTACTTCCTTTTTATTATGTTATGAAGATTTGTTTGTGTTGTAGTATATGGAAATGAGTAGAATTTATGGAAAAATAAAAGTTTGCAAAGTGGGTGTGGGATGAAGGAATTGGAATAGATTTATTTGGTTTAGTATGTTAATTGTGTTGTTGAAGCCTTGTAATGGAAATGGAAGGAAATGGTTCAAGTTGGTATGGAAAATTGTTGAAAATGATTATAGGAAATTATGTGATTTTAATGTAGTTTTTATATAATTATGGAAGTGAAGTCTAAATGTGAATTATTATGTTATTTGGTGGATTTGGAGGGATGTAAGTCCATATTAGCATGGAAGATTGGTTGTTAAGTCGTTATGGGAAGTTTTGTGATTTTATGGTAGATTTATGTAATTATGAAAATAAAATTGTTAAGGTGCAAATTATGATTATTGTTAGTGAAATTGGAAGATGAAAATGTGTTATGAATATTTATGTCGAAAATTAGAAGTTTCGGATGAATTATGGTTTTGGTGGAATTTTTGTATATTTTGTAAATATTTTGGAGAATGATATGAAATGCTTCCGAATTGAATTGGAATGATCTTGATTAGTAATGAATGTGAAAATATTGATATTGATTTGAAAGTGCAAAGTTGGATTGGAAGTTGTTGCATTATTTGGAAAAGAAGACAATTTATGTTAGAATGCGTTTTTAATCGATTGTTGATGATTGTTGGTATTGTTGTTGGTATGGTTGCTGCTAATTTGAGCCGAGTTAAATCTCGGGGATGTTGTATGTATAGGGGAGATGCTGCCCAAATTTTTGTAGACAAGTATTGATTAAGATTGAAATCTTAAAGCCTTACAATTAACATTTGGTAATTGTGACCAAATCGTAGATTTTGGCGAACTTGAAACTTGAAATTGGAGTCGTGTTAGAAGCGGAAAAGGTATGTAAGGCTTTACCCTTCCTTCTTTGGCATGTCTTAGACATAGTAGGCTTGAACACGAGCCTCGGGGACGATCCTATTCCTAGAAATCCGAGTCTGAAATTGACCCTTTTTCATTCAATAGAATTGAATTAAGTTTTTCATATCTTATTGAAACAATTGCATCTAACATCTATAACTTGTTAAATGAAATCGGATTACACTAAACCCTCCATAAGTGTTGTAAGTATTCTAATGTGAATATTTCTATGATGATTATGACGAATATGGTTTCATAATTGAAAATCTCGAATTATGGACTCAATATGTATATGTATACGGGGAAGATTGGGAAAAGGAAGGCGCTATAGACGCATAGCCACCTGATCAGTTGGAGTATGATACGTGATATCGTCCCGGACGCGGGATGCCCGGACGCGGGATATATGGTTAAATGGATCGGAGCCGACGCCTCGGCAATATGATATGTTTTATTTTCTATATATATGGAAAGAAATGTCTTCCTAAGAAAGTAAAGTAATATATGTATATGGACCGGGCTGCACGTTCCGCAGCAATATATTATAGTATATGCACATATGGATCGGGCTGCACGTTCCGCAGCGTCAGGCATGCATGGTATTCGCCCAAGGGCACTTATATGCACAGGTTATTTTTCTACCTCATGATATGCTCGGAATTTCTTTGATGTCGTTATCCATGTTCTATATTTCCTGTATGTTATTATTCATGCCTTACATACTCGGTACATTACTCGTCACGCCCTTCTTGTGGATGACGCGTTTCATGCCACGCGAGTGAGCATTAGATCAAGTTTGGTCCCTAGGGCACCATCGGCGTACATTGCGCGCGCTCCGGTTGTTCGAGCCTCGGTTTCTTGGTACTATTTTGTGTACATATTCGAAGAACGCCAAAAAGCTTGCCCTTCTTATGTATATATATACTATGTTTAGAGAGCTCGTAGGCAACAAGTATAGTTAGATGTGTTCTAACGTTGGTTGTCCCCGTCGATGTATTTTAGATTAGTAAAGTTTATTAGTACATGCTTATAATAATGTTATTAGTGAAAAAAAAATAACGGTGTAACTCATGTGGCCCACTTAGTAGTAAGAGTATGACACGAGATAAGGGGTGCTCGGTACAAATATCGGGTACCCGTCGCGGCCCCTAGTCGGGTCGTGACAGTTACACTCACGTTGCGGGTATGCAGCGCGAGAGTGGTAAAAGTTCAGAGACGAGTTACACTCACATTGCACCCGCGACGCATATGCAACGCGAGTTGTACAAAAGTTCAGAGATTGGTTTTACACGCGATGGACCCGCGACGTGGGGCCAACACGGATGGTGGTCCAGTTATAAGCTTAAATTAGAACCGGATCCCTCTTTATTTCTTCACTTTTAAAACCCTTGTCTACAATATTCTCTCCAAAACTCGAAGAACTCTTCCCCAACTACCCTTCAATCCTAAACAATACATAAGAACTTGTAATTATCACTCATTGACATCACAAGGTAAGTATTTCTTGAGTTTTGAAAGTTCAAAACTAGGGTTAATTGATTAGGTGAATTTTGAGCGGGGAATCGGTATTGTGATGTTGTTTGTATTGCTTGGGTTGTGATGATGATTCCCCATTGAAGCAGGGGGGATTTTACAACCCCTATTGTTGTCAAAACTAATGGGAAGATTCTACACCCACAAGGTGTTCGATAAAAGTCTTGAAACAAGTTTTTTGTCAAAATTGTGAAGTCTTAAGTAGCAGTGGAACATTAAACAACTATATGAACCCTTGGATAGCAACTTAACCCATAAAATTAGAAATTGTGAAGGAATTTGAAAACCACCAACCCAAGTCCTAAAACAAGATGTTCTTGTTTTTGTTTTGTTTTTCTTTTCTTATAGTATAGATTAGTTAACTTCTTTGTTTTTAATTTTTGTAACTTAGTTTGAAGTAAATGTGGGGTCGGTTCAACCCTAGATGAGCTTAAAAGAATAACAAAATCATGATAGTATCCGATGTTTTGAAAGTCAAAGTACTCCACACTTGAGAATGTAGTTTGAAATAAGTGTGGGGTCATTTCATGCCCCTCCTTGATATTGAATTGCTACTTATGATTTGGAATGCTTCGTTTTTGTAGGTACAATAGTTTACAATAGAGGAAAGGGAAAGTCCCCGCCACATCCTCCTCTTAAGGCACAACAAAAGGAAGATCGAACCCCCCGAAAGCAAAAAAGACTACTAAATCATTATCGGGGGTAAGCAGCCGACAACCCCTATTCCGTGGGCTCCATCTTCGAGGCCTACACCAGATATTAAGAATGTAGCAGGGGAGAAGTGGTATGAATCATTCAACCTCTCGTCAGGGTATGTCCATGAGTGGGCAATAAAATCAACCCTCTTGCAGCTCAAGTTCAGGAATATATATAATAGGATGTAGAGATGTGATGGGTTCAGTCTTTGACATGTCGGGATCGGTATATTTGATCTAGTGCTAGAGTTGTATGCCAACATTTTTTTCAAGTGTACAATTGAAGAAGAGGACAATGTCTAGCAACCATCCATTTATTTGTGGCGGAAGTGGGTACCCCTAACAACATCCTTGTTGTGTGCACATCTTGGCGTCCCGAATTACCCCATTGAGCCTTTGAAGGAATTCATCCACCGTCCAAAATACAATTCCATCAAGGAAGCACTTAATGGGCCTAATTCTAAGGCCACATGGGCTCAGGATGACACAAAAGCCCGTAAGCATAAGAGTCTGAGCATGAGTAACTTCACCCAAGAGGGTCGAGTGTGGTTGAAGCTGTTGAATTATCTAATCATGCCATTTAAGCACTACTCTGAGGTAGGGAAAGACAGAGTGTGCCTCATGTACTTTCTCATGATAGGGCAGCCCATGAATATTGGCTATTGGATGATGCAGGAGATGAAAAAGGTTCGTGAGAGCAAGTCCAAAGAATTGCGCTTTGGCAATACACTCACTTCTTATGTGTTGCAGTATGACGAATCTTTGGCAAGGCCCTATGATCAATTCCTCATAGCACTCGATGATATGATAGACATCTCCAATGTCAAAGCCCTAGAGGAAAATGCTAAGCACCAAAACTCCGGCGAAAGAGGTCAGAAAACCGATTGTATTATCTCATCTGTACAAAATGGCATTGATTATTGGTAAGCAGTTTCACTTGGACTTTTCAGATGTGTTTGTGCAAGTCCTGCACACCGTGCACTCCCGAGCACTCCTAGGTGATGAGGCCCGCTTACCCACGGATGAGAATGCCAACTCGGCCGATTACATTGAGGTTGATACTGAAGCTAGGGATGAAGAAGAGTCACAAGCAAAGGGTACTAATGAAGGGGAGGAGGAAGGAGAAGATAAGGAACAGATAGAGGATGCTGGCTATGTCGCCGATAGTGACTATGACTAGGCCCTAGTGGGCCCCAGCGAGTATCTCTCGCCTTACTCTACTTTTATATTTTTCATATGCATTGAGGGCACTGCATGAAATTAAATATAGGGTGGGAGGTGCGTCTCGAGATAGGATGCTTATGCCTTAGATTTTTTTTATTTTTTATTTTGATATCTCTTTTAGGATTAGAATCTCTAGTTTTCACTTCTGGAAGAAAAAAATGGAAAAACCTTGAAAAGGTCAAAAAGAGTTTGCCTTTTAGTTTATTAGACCCTCGGTAGTGGCATAAAGCGTCTAGGTAATTTTTTCTGTTTCTTTCATCATAGAAGAGGCTTTTCCTGATGACCGCTAGATGACGACTGCCTAGAGGGAAAATTAGTCCATGGGAAAGACCATTCAAATGCTAGGTGCTCGGGTTAGGCGAAATATTAACAATATGAGCAATTCTTGATTTTTACTTGAAAGCATGACGTGAATATATATAACCTATCTCGAAATACTCAAAGCTTACTCTATTTGACTCTTGTCTGACCCATTCAGCATGATTGATATGTGTTTCTTGATTCGAGGGACAATATGGATCCTTCTTCCGTTGATTATATGCCATGTGTGTGTAAGAAATTGTTGTATGATCCATGCCGTGTATAGATGTCTAGAACTTGCCCCGTGTGTTCGTAAAGCGAATTAAAGTGTGTTTTGACTTAGGACATGATAGAGGCATTTTGCCTTACCGACCTGTACATACTACCCTAGTCAACCCCGTTGAGCCTGGGGTTGAGCCTTTCAACGGGGTTGAGCCTTTAGCCTTTTTCTTTGCTAACCGCCGATAAGCCGTACCCTTTACGTTCTAATTAGCATATTTTTTATAGCACTCCTTGAGCACTTTAATGATGAATTGTTATAATTGGAGTTAGGATGTGATAAAAAAAAAAGGGAGGATGTGTTGATTGAAATCTATTGAAGTCTATTAGGGCAGCTAAAGTGAAGCAAATTACACTCGTTAGTTGGGAAAAGGAAAAGAAAAAAAAAAGGAGAGAAAACAATTGAACTAAAAAACTGAAAAACATGGTTGATTTTGTCAAAAAAAAAAAATTACCTTCTAACTTGTGGGGTCATAAATATGGTGCATAAATGTAAAGAAACAAATGGGCATGATTTGGGAGAATATTTGGTGTTGGTTGCTATGTGTTAGAGGTTGATGAAGAAGTTTGGGAAAAAAATGATGATTGTTGTATGTATTAAAGTGCTTAGGGAGGATAGTCACTATTATCCAAATATTTCCTACCCGTCCCTTAGCCTACGTTACAACCTCTTAAGTCCGATCCTAGGTTTGACACACTTAAATTAGTGAAGCGGTTACACTACGGGCAAGCTTATGGGTCGTCATATTTGGCATGTGATATTCTTTGTGAGAGTGAGCATCTTTATTGATTTTATGGCCATTGAAATAAACATATTTGATTCTTGTGTGATATGGACAACTCTCTTTCGGTGAGGGCACATAGTTGACAATAGACTAGTGAGATGTTGGATTCTTGGTTAATTAGCATGGTTGTGTTGTTTTGAGTTGTGTCTTTGAGTCATGCGTTCTTGAAACTGAAGTGTTCTTGAGAAGGTCATTTGTTGGTATTGAAAACAGAAAACTTTGATCTTTGGCATGGCTTTAGTAAGAATTAGCTAAGTTCTTTTATTCTAGGGTTGTGGCAAACACATGATAGTTGGTTTGACGACAACTCTATTGAATTTCCATCTTTTGGGTTGCTTATTTATTCTTGTACTTAATTGTTTAATTACTTGATCACTAATTAGACACTATTTGTGGTGTTTGAGTTGGACTCGAATGAGGGAGTTCACGTACGTAATAAGAACAAATAGAGTTTGTTCGATTTAATCGCTTTGCTACTAAGGATAGAAATATACCCTTTAGCCCTACTTAGTTGGTTACGGAGATATAAATGTGTTCTTGTTACTTCTTGCGATCATAGAAATATAGATGTTAAGAGTAGCATCTACTAGGTTGTGTGAGTAGTTCAAAAGAATATTATAAAGTTAACATCAAATTAGACACTATTTGTGGTGTTTGAGTTGGACTAGTAACCCGTAATAAAAACAAATAAAGTTTGTTCGAAAATAAGATAGGTAGAATTGTCTGAAGACTAACTGGATTTCCAAAAGCCATGATCTTGGAACTCTTTTTCATCTGATAAACCTTACAGTCTGCGTCACAATTGTCTAAGTCACAAATACTCATATTTATTTGTTTACTTTCGGTCATAGTTTGGTTACAACAAACATCTTGATTTTCACTCTCTTAAATAGTTACAACGGAATTTGAATTAGTTGAACAATATAAAATCTAAGTCTCTGTGGGTACGATATCTGGACTTTAAATCCCATATTACTTGTACGACCACGTATACTTGCGTGTGCGTTTGGAAGCAACAATATATAAAAGTTGTAGACATTGAGAATAATGTTTTTTATTTTTTTCAGAGTATGTTCGCGAACATTGCTTAGTCCCTTGGAAGTGAAGCAAACAATGAAAGCAGAGAAAGAATGTTCTGCTAATCAGCTCCGACCAGAGCAGTGGATTGTTAATGCATTTCCTTTTAAGTCTGATGAGGCGGCAAAACTTTTTGGGTGCCCTTTACTCCCGTATAAGTTGAAGCCTGGAAGTTATTGGTATGACAAGGAATCTGAACTTTGGGGAAAGATAACTTTGTTTATTGAAGTTTAGCTAATTATTCCTTGTAATCCCTACTGAGAAGTAAGAATGTTAATGCAACATTGACTTCTTAATTTAACAGCAAGGAGAGACACCTTACAGAATTGTGAGTTCAACTCTGTAGTTTACTGATAAATGCAAGCAATGGAACCACAGAGGTCTATATCAATGGCCGAGACATGACTAAACTGGAATTCAAAGTGCTGAAAGTGTGGGACTAAGTTTCCATTCGTAATGAAGTTTTCGTGTTTGTTAGTGGTGAAAGATATTTCCTGATCTTCTTTGCCCATATTTGTCGCTTATTGTCATATGTTGTATCTCTAATGGATTTCTTCCACAAATGTTAACTGCAACATTGACTTCTTCCTGATTCCATTACTGCTGCAATCATTTGTTGTTGGCGTGTCCTCCAAAAGTGTTGGGTAGTTTTACTGATATGCTATGAAGTTACTAAATGCACATCCCTGTTATCAGCTCTGAGGTTACTGTTCTAAGAGTGTTTTCGAAAAGGGATGTCAGATGTGCCTTATGTTTTGTATCTGCTATCATCTTCCAATTTAAACTAGTTGAACTATAAGGTGGTTCCCCATTCGTATTGTGATTTTGCTACTCTTACTTTGAGACTGTTAGCTGCATTTTGAGTCGGGAATCTTGGCAAGAAGGTATTGAATTCCTTTTAGGGTGAAATGCTTTGTTAACACCACCATAAAAGTTCAAAGAAATGCACACAATTTTTTTTCCCAGGTAAAAAAGAATGTGAATATCAATGCATGTATTTTCGCTAAAAGTAGGTTTTGATACTGCTAAAGGCCAATCCATAACTATTTCAGTGGATTTTAGTGTAATAATGCCCTGAACCCTATAAAATATGTAAGTTGAGGAATTTGGATGTGCTCAAAGAGATCCTTTCTACATCAAAATTTTGAGCGCTAACATAATCTACTGAAATATAAGGCATATATTTTTTAACCTTCCAAAGTTACTTCTGTTGCACATGCACCTTAGTGGTTACTGAAATTACACTTGGACCTGACTCAAGAATCTGTGGCAAGTGACCCCCTTACCTACATTAGATCACACAATAAAAGACTATACTATGCCCAAAACATGGTCAACCAACAAAGGAATGAACCTAGCAGATATACCATTGTTACAAATTATTTAGAGCCAAAAAAAGGTTCAGAAGCTACTTTTACTTGGACCTGATAATTGTGGAACAAGCACTATTTTCAAACAGGTAATTGCCTTTGTTAGATCTGTCTAAGTTTTTCGCATCATATTGGTTGTTCTTTCTGCTGCACAGTTTTCCTTTTAACCAAAACATATGACGACGTGCTAAGAATAATAATGTAATCCAATCATACTCTGTTAACCTTTGATAAAATGCGCATGCATATGAAATAATTATACAGTTTTTTTTATACGACTTTTTCTTTTTTGGATAAGTGAGGATAAAAAATCATTGATGTAATTCAAGTAGGTACTATCACGAACATTACAAGTTGTGTTCCAACACGTCGACATTTGGTCTTATACGCCAAACATCTTAGCTTCTATCTTAACACTATATTCCTTTCGGTTTAATAGAAACGACAGTTTCTGAAAACCTATCTTTGGGCAGCTCGAAAGAATTGACTCCAGAGGCAACCGAAATTGAATTGAAATTCAGGAATCTTATTGGTTTACGAATTAGAACCTAGCAGTTTTTAAACATAAATGGACATTGTTTTTGGTAGCATAGTGGTTATACTGTTGGACTTGGAGCTCTGGCCCCATTCACCTCCGCTGGTGTCTAATTCCACCAGTGGTAATTTGTGTCTGAAGTGGGATTGCTTCCCCTCTTAACAAATTGCAGAGGAAGAATAAAGAAAAGAATTGTAGGTATACTATATTTTACTGCTACAGAATTTCACCCACGCTCAACTATTCAAAGTTGCTGAACAAAATTTATTGGATTTTTCTTCAATTAGATTTGCAAGAAGTGAAGTTGAGTTACATTGATGTATGTCTTGTAGATATTAGGATTTTATTTCTAAGGTTCAGAATATAGTTATTTAGGTTCATGTTTTTGTACACACAATATGAACACCCTAATAAGAATGAAGCGTCTCCTTAGTAACTGAGTTCCACTTTATTTTAGATGGGGACATGCGGATACGGGTGCGGGGATTCAACTAAAATAATTCAAAATTATAAGAAAAATAACTAACTCTATGCTAATAGTTATGTTTCCAGTGCATCTATCTCCTTGAACTGAGGTTGAAGCATTTCTCTGATTGGCTACTGGATATCACTGCCATTGGAGATTTAGATGAAGTTTTTCGTGCAGGAATACGTTAATATGTTCTCCAGGTCGAAGAGGTGTGGACGGTTCCAATTATACAGGAAACATACAACAGAAGAGATGAGCTTCATTTTCTTCCAGATTTAGAGCAAGGCACTTTTTGGAACATATGACTAGTCTTGTTGAATCAAGGGAAAAGGCTCAAATATGCCATCAAACTATCAACAAATGACTCATTTATGCCACTCGTCAATAGTTTGCCTCTTTTATGCGATCGAATTATCGGAAATGGCTCATTTATACCATCGTCATTACCAAAATAACTCATCCATGCTATTTTTCATTAACATCGGTTTTACAATACCAAATATGACACATGGCCTCCAACTAGATTATGGTTGTGGGTGGGTTGGGTGTATGGGTCAGATTTTTTATTAATTTGGGATTTAAAATTGGGTTGGTTTAATTAAACGACGTAAACCTCTAATTGGAGGTCACATGTCATATCTGGTATTATAAAACCTGTGTTAATGAAAAATGGCATGGATGAGTCATTACGGTAACGGGCAATGGCATAAATGAGTCAAACTATTGATGAGTGACATAAATTAGCCATTTCCGATAGTTCGATGGCATAAATGAGCCAAACTATTGATGAGTGGCATAAATGAGTCATTTCTGATAGTTCAATGGCATATTTGAGCTTTTCCGTTGAATCAAATTGCCCAATAAAAGTTCTTATAAAAAAAGTTGTCCAATACAAGTCTTTAGAGCAATGTAGTTACAAACACAGTTTTGCACTAAATCATCGTATACTAAAAGCAGTGTTATCAAAAGCGAAAAGCGCAAAAGTTCTTAGGTCCATTGGGCTTTTAAGCGCAAAAAAGTGGTGGGCTTTAATGAAAAAAGGCACCAATGGAGAAAAAAGATAGATATAAATGTTTAGTCCAAGACTAATAATAAGGATGAATAACAAATATATGGACAAAGAAATTGAAAAAAATATTACAATAAAGTGAAATATATTTTGTCTAGTTTCACCTTTTTAGGAGAGGCTCTTTGGCAAGGCAAAATATGTCTTAGATCCTTGATGACAAAGCTAAAACATGTTTTGCGCCTCGCTTGAGGGCTTATGCGCACATTTGAAAACACTTCCTAAAAGTAGGAAAACCTTAAGTGAAAAGTTGCTTTACCTAAATATCCTTCAAAAACTGATTGACCAATTTACCCTTTACCAAAAAGTAATATTACCTCCCATTATGAGTAAACTAAACTTCTGAAGGTGCATACTTGCCGTTAAATGTTTGTTTGAACTTTTGTTGTATGATTGTGTGAATTGGGAAGTAAAGTTGGCCATTCATTGGATCCTATTAAATGGTAAATTTGGCTACAGTAAATATGTGATTTATGACAGCCTAAGCCCTTAAACCTATGTGATTTGGCAAATGGAGTTGGACATTTAATTGGGATCCTATTAAATGCTAAATTATGGCTAAAGGGAACGTGTGTTTGGTAAACCTTTGGTGATTCAGCCGTTTCAAAAAACATCTGTTATCAAAGTAAATTGGTAATTACTTATCTTATCTGCCTAAGAAATCAAGATTAGCAAGTAAATTCTGATTATTTTGAGCTTATATAAAAGGATCTACAAATCAGTGAAATGCATAATCATCACCATTAGAAGCAACAGTAAAGAAAAGTTGCAGTTTTACCAGGTTAGTTTAGCTTTCTTTGTTACTTAACTGCGAGTACTCATGAAACTATACTTTTGTTTATGCATAGTTTTAAGAACTGTTTGGATACTTTAATTTTTTGGTTATCTTCTGTTTTACGAAGTTTGTACGGAGTGCCTAATGGATGTTATATTTGAGACAGGGTTATATTATATACTCCTTCCGTTTCAATTTGGTTGTCTTACTTTCCTTTTTAGTCTGTTTAAAAATGAATGTCTCTTTCCTTTTTTTGGTAACTCTTTAATTCCAACTTTCCAACACAAGATTAAAGGGCATTTTGATATATTCTACATATCTTTAGTTTAAGACCGCAGGATCCAAAAGTCTTCTTTACTTTCTTAAACTCCATGCCAAGTTCAAACCAGACAAACAAATTGAAACGGAGAAAGTATATGATTTAACTAATATTCTTTTTCCAAATTTACAAATAAGGGAGGCAAAATTTTTATTAGACAAAGGTTCTTGTACATGCAAATATGATACTAATAGAACTTTTCGATATACGGTAACGATTAAGTATCTCTATCAAAAATAACTTCTACCTTTCTATAGCTTTACACCATGAAATTGACAATGATATACTAACCATCCAAAGAAAGATACTCACTCCATTTCAATTTGTTTGTTTTACTTTCCTTTTTAGTTCGTTTAAAAAAAAATGTCTCTTTTTGTTATCCTTGTAGGTTAAGAGTAAGTAATTATTTTAATGATGCCATCTTATTATGCAGGAACCGAAAAGGAAAACGAAAGTTGTGAAGGACTAGCTCAGCCATACAAATCAAGACCACATAAAAGGAAAATATATTCCAAGCAACCAATCGGAGAAGATGTATACGCGGGTCAAGAACTAATATACACTGGTCAAGATCTAATCTAGCAAATCAAGAAGACACGTATGGAAAGAAGTAAAATCAGCATGAGAATATTATACAAGATCTGAAGATTAACAAAGGAAGATTTATATCTCGGTCACAAAGGAAAGAAGACCAGCAAGATTCAAGGCAAATCACATCATAGTCACAAAGGAAAGAAGACCAGCAAAGCAGATTCATATCTCGGTCACAAAGGAAAGAAGACCAGCAAAGAAGATTCGAAGATCAATCAGGAAATCACTCAAATCCCAGATTGAGGATAAACTCCCTTGGGTTACCTTAGTGTGAGCCAAATCAGAATCAATCCAAAGGAAAGATTGATTCATTGCCAAAATCTCCAACCGTGAAGCCAACTATAAAAGAGACATAACAAACCAAAGACAATTACAACTTCACTTGAGCAAAACTTCTATTCATTCTTCATCTTGTAAAAAGCACGATAGCTTGTATAAGTTTGTGAGTGTTAGAAAAAGAAAAGAGAGAATAGATAGCTATACAATAGAGGCTATCACTTGGGGACAATTGGAAAACTATCCAAAACAGGAACTACGGTTCAAGACGAACCACCTTTGTAATCAAGTTACCACCAGAGCTCTAATGAAACCCTTGTAACCCAAGGGGACTGGAATAGGCACCACACCGGTGATCCGAAATTATACTGTTTACTATTATCCGGCACCACATCGGTGGTCCGAAGTCGACTAACCATATCTTGTTTACTATTATAAATGCGCTAACCAGTGTTTGAGTTTTGTAGGGAAGTCGACTAACCATCTTAGCAGTCGACTAACTTAATCCAAATGAATTACAATCACACCCCCCCCCCCCTCGTGATTCACTTTCCTTTTTTGGCGGCTCTTTAATTTCAACTTTCACATGACATGTTTAAGACCACAAGATTAAAGCGCATTTTGTTATATTCTACGTATCTTCAGTTTAAGACCACTGAATTCAAATGTCTTCTTTACTTTTTTAAACTCCCTGTCAAGTCAAAACTAGACAAACAAATTGAAACAGATAGAGTATATGTTTTGATTGAACTTTTGTACAACTTCTATAAAAACTTCTTGATATGTATGCAACCGTAAAGGGAAAACAGCTTGCTGACATACAAGGCAAAAATTTTACACGTGAAGTATTTGCAACTACAGTCGATGTTGCTCACACATGTAAACTATCTCGGTGAAACATAAAAAAGCAAGACAATTATCAAGTTGAATATTTGGTATGAGTTAAGAGTAAGTTTCGTGGACCTTTATTTTTGTTACTTCATGTTATCAATATCAAACAACAATTAGTGGGAGAAGAGGACGACATATATCAACATATTTCTGACCTCAACTACACTAGGAAATAAATCATACTAAAAAATTTATTAAAAATCACCTTAGTGGTGTATTTCATAGATTATGCTAAAAGGTTAAAAAGAGGGGGATTTGACTGAATTCCCTCTTAAAAATGTAGGTAAGAATTTAACTGTTTGAATCCTAAGTACTTGATAAGCTATACAATAGCTGCTAACTTGTGGAGACTTGCTCCCCTGTGCATTGTTTCCATAAGAATTGAAAAGAAAAAAAGTGAGGCATATTCTCAAGTAACATGTGAGTTCACAAAAAGATCTAATCAGGACGTTCATCTTGTTGCATTATTGGAGGTAAGCTTTGGGCTTTCTTTCAAATTTCGAAGGAAGGGAGCTTCCACTTATCAACCCTTCTCTGCGTCCACTAGGTGACTCTATCCAACTAAATAATCAGCCACACCATTGGCTTCTCCATAACAATGTAGCACAAACCTTTCATCGTGTTTATGTAGACTTCTTTTCTTTCTTGCAAACCAAAGTGTGCAGGCATATAAGTAAAGATGGAAGAATAAATTGTAAGATTCCATCCCTTCGTAAAACGTCTGATGAGAGGGTGGTAAGAGGAGGGAGGGAAGGAAAATGATTGTCTCTTAGTGGGGTACTGGAGAATTATCATGTCTGTCGAGAAACTGTTTGAAGACTCAGTATAGTTTTAGGTAGTCGATCCAAGCAAATGAATTCTCAGCAGCAATTTTGGATAATCATCCTCTGGAACTGAAAATGACTTGGTTAACAAATTGTTTACCAACTATAGTGACCCACATTAAACTAATATCTTTGAGATCAGGGGCGGATTTACCAAGGGCCAAGGGGTGCCGACACCGCTTGGCTGAAACTTTTTGCTAATACGCATGTAAACAATGCATGAAAAAAGTTTATAAGATGGTTAAAAAAAGGGAGTGACGTTGCCAGGCTAATGCTTCTTAGCACAGTGGTCGCGATCTACATCACCAACGACCAAGTCATGAGTTCGAGCCCAGCGGCTGCTCAGTCTTTTTAAACTAGACGGCCTATGAAAAAAGTTATAGTGTATACATGTGTATATAGTTGTGTGTTGGATAATGATAATATATATATATATATACACACACACTATGTTCAAAACATTATTAATATAATATTGTAGTTTGACAAAATTGTATTTACCAGGAGAAGACTTGTTTAAAGGAAACTATTTTCCTCTCTTTGAGATACACAATGGCAATATTTAAGCGTCGGTTGATACTTTCAATTTTAATTCGATTAATTTAAAGGTGTAAAATAATTATTATTTTTATCAAATTTTGATTTGGATAATTCTAATTCAAATTATTAAATTAATTTTACATGTTTAAAACGAAACAAAGTAGAAATTGATTTTCTATTTAAACGAAGAAATACTATTTTTTAATTTTTGGTAAATATTCTCGGTTTAGCTCATTTTACTTGTCATGTTGTCTTTTGTATGGTTTTTTAAGAAAATGTCGATTAGAATTATAATTTGACTAATTTACCTTATTCATTATTTGATCTCCATTTGATATATTTTTTTTACGACATTAATCTATTTTCACATTTTATTAGAGTAAGAATAAAAATAAAAAAAAGTAATTAAATTCTATCTTATTTTAGAATATAAATATTTTAAGTATATTTATTTTAATAAACATAACAAATAAAACATGGTGGAATAAAATACAACAATTCAATATCTAGATTAGATCTCGGCTAATATAAAAAAAGGTTGTATGGTTTGACTACTTAACCTTTGAAGAAAAGCAATAATATAGGGTCCATGTTTTTTGTCAACACTAATGGATTGATACGCATGTGGCAACGAATCCATCATTATTGACTTAATGAGATACTTTGAAAATTACATGAATATTGTTTGATTTTTTAATATGGGATGCACTTTTTTTTTTTGGGACATTGTTAGTGCACTGTTTATATATATATATATATATACACACTATGTGCAAAACACGATTAATATAACTACTGTAGTTTGTCTTCGTGATCTAAAACTTTATTATATTAGTGTTTGCCAAATACAAAATACGGAGTCATTTTTTGACATTGTTTGTTTTTTTAATATGGGGTTCACTTTTTTTTTTTTTTGATATTGCTTGATTTTTGTCCACTTTATGGAGATGGTGGAGTTCCTACATTTTTTTTTTTATAATTTAGTATGGGGCCACCCTTTTTTCATTTTTTTTTTTTTTGATGGAACGACGCTAGTGTTCCCTCAAAATTGCCAAGCAAGCATGTTGACGATCCTGCTAGTTGTTCATAAATTTAAGCTAGTGTTTGGCTATAAATTTTGGATCAGTTTTTCAAAATATATCTTTAAATATCTGTTTGGTCATAAATTTTGGATTAAATTTTGAAAATCTTGTCTTCAAAAGAATTTTAAGTAAATACGATGTGGCATATTTACACAACTTAAAAGTTTAAAAAACACAACTTTAAAAACTCAAATTTTTCAATTTCAAATTTCAAATTCAAAATCGATGGCCAAATGGAAGCCAATTTTTTCAAGTAGAGTTAATTAAATGATTTTAAAATTTATGTTGTAAAATAAGTTATATATTTGTGTGCTATTGAATCATGTCATTAAGAATCAAACAAATATCTGATAAATATTATTAACATTGGTGAAAATATTATCCAGAACAACAACTATTTAATAATCAATACAAATTTAGTAGCTGCTTCTGAATAATGTGTGATAAAGATTTTTAAAAAAATTGGGTTAATCTGATTTTTTGAATAATTTAATTTGTAATCTATTTCTGAGCTATTTACCTTGAATGTTGTGTACTCGAGCAAAGCATAAATGAGTTTGTTTCTTTAATCTATTTTTTTTCATGAGTTTTTATTAATTTTTGGGAATATATAGTTAGTACTTTGGTTTGAGAAGTTAAAAAAAGAAGAGATATGCACCGTCATTACAGTGACATCAACAACTTAGGGGAATGAAAGGAAAAAGAACAAAATGTGGGCCCACCATAAAATGTAATCTTTCAACGTGCTAAATGACGCTAAATGACGAAAAGGCCCCTCAGATATATAGAAGGACGGACGACGATCTCTGACACCAAACCTATGTTTCTATATAGTAGAAATAGAAATTTTAAATCTCAAATATCTAAAACAGTAAAAAATAGAAGTCACCCTTTACCTCCTTCAAAGTGTCAACAAAACTATTGCACCTTTTTTTTTTTTTTTGAAACTATTGCACCTAGAATCGTCTTGATACTCTATTGTTCCAAAAAGGAGTCATTTATCAACGAGTTTTATGCGCTACATTTCAAAAAAAGAGGAATTGTGTAGATTCAATTAAGACAAAAAAATACGATGTGGTTTCAATGATTCGTTCATTTATTTCTTTAAAATGTAGAGGGTATCAAGGATTTCAGCTCCATGTTTTTTTTTTTTTAAATGGGTTCAATCTTAAGGTTCTTGATATTAAACCCATTATATTCGTATATATAACTTGTTGCAATTTTAATATTCTTTTTATTGTAAATTTATCTTTCTTTTCTGCATACCTCCATAAAATTCACCTCCAGTTTCCTACTTATGCTGCTTTTGAGATGTTTTCAATTAAGACAAAAATGTTAGGGTTTTGCCCTAATTTTCTTACCATATTTGAGTTTTACTTTTTCTAAAAGGAAAATATAATTCTCTTCCATATTTGGCTATTCTTTTCTTGAAGGACAAGGTTTTGGACATCTATATATTGAAGAATCCCTCACACATAATAGAATACACAGAAAAGCATCCACAACGTAGTCCTTTAGAGAGTTTTTTTTAAGAGGAGATTTATTCTCTCGATAGTTTTAGAATATTTTTTTATATTAGTATTATCATGTGTAGGTCAATTGACCAAACTCATATCATATAATAAAGTCTTTTTTATGATTTTACTTGTCGTCTAATTTATTGTCCTTCAAGGTTTGTAAGTTTTCACATGACGCCCTGATGATTTCGATCCCAATAAAAAAGGGAATAGCCTAGTTGTGAACTGAATTTGCTAAAACTGAATGCAAAAACGCAATACAAGTGAAGAACCAATAGCTGGTCAATTCAAGATTCAAAAAGATCTAGTCCTTCAAACTCAGACTACAACAGGGAGATATCCCTTAGGAGATGTTAGAACTTTGTTGCAGTTATGCAACTTTTCTCAAAAAATGTGATGAAACGAGTAACTCTTGAACAGAATAAAATATGACACTGAGAATACTCTTGAACCAAAGTAGATATATGAAAGGAGATAAAATGGTTACCTTAACGAAACCATTATAGGCATTTGAAATTAATTGTGCGTGTTCTCTTTTCGCTTCCAAGTAGGCTCTTAATATCTCTGTAGTTCAGAAGAATGTATCTGAAATATACTTTTAATAAGCACAAAGAACAGAGAACTCATTGAGTTTTGCATTTTGTAAACCAAAAGAGGACCTGAGATGGTTCAGTTAGATGTCACGTTGTTCTTGTCCATTTACAAACAACACTTTAATCATATGCTAATTAATCAAGGCATGAGAGTAATATGATTCAAATTTTGCTGTTAAACCATAGGAAAAGAATGAGAAAGTTAAACACGATTATACCATTCATGGCGACTCAGCTTTCTCCACCACCAGCGTCATGAACTTTGTATTTAAATCCATGCTTTGCAAGGAAAGATCCAACAGTCTTCTGTTAAAATTGGAAGAATTTTTTCTGCTTTTCATTCATCATAATAACCTCCTTATATACAAGTAAAGTCCTCCTTACCCTAGTCAAATAAGGTAACTCTATTCCAATAAAACTGCAAATCCTATATTACCATAATTACAAATTCACCATAAATAAAACCAACCTATTACAATTAGACTAGAATAGGGTTCCTACTGACCTAAGGTTTTTACTGACACACCAACTGGACCACTGAGTTTTTGGTCCTGAGATTTCAGGTCTCAATACAAACCCCCCCCTCCCCTCTTCAAGTTGGAGCATGCAGGCTCTCAAAATGCGCAACTTGCCAAGTAAATATTGATGCTGCGATTTGCCCAAAGCCTTTGTAAACACATCAGCCAATTGCTCATTAGTAGACACATGACTGGGAGGTATGATTTCGGACTGCAGCGCGTCCCGGACATAGTGACAATCGACTTCAATGTGTTTGGTCCGTTCATGAAACACCGGATTTCGCTCAATCTACAATGCCGCTTGACTGTCACAATACATTTTTATCGGAGATGTATGTTCAACACCCAAACTATGCAAAATTCCCTTTAGCCATTTCAACTCACCGATCGTCATTGCCATTGATTGATATTTCGCCTCCGCTAACGAGCGAGAGACAATGTGCTGCTTCTTGATTTTCCATGATACGGGTGAATTCTCGAGGGAGATAAACCAAACAATAAGTGATTTTCGAGTCAACGGACATCCAGCCCAGTCCGAATCACACCATCCGTACAACTGAAGATCACAAGCTCTTCTCATCACAATGCCTTGTCCTAAGTTCTTTTTCAAGTAGCATAAAAGGAAGAAACAAAAGATAAACATAAGAAAGGGATTTTATACTAAACAGAAAAAATAAAGAACCAAGAATTCCTAGTAAACAGTGGCTTCAACATAATTCTAAGATGCATATAAAGATTTGAAAAGTTCTTTATTGCATTTTAAGCATTCAAATAGGTTCATACCATACTCACATCTGAAGCATGTATTAATTTTAACACTTTATATCATTAGAAGTTACGGAGTTTTTTTTTTTTTTTTTTGGTTTTTACCCATTAAACAACTACTTTCAATTATGGAGAAAAGGACCAAAATAGTACATTATCTTTGGGTTGGACCTAAAACCATACATGTTCTTTTATATGAAGCATTAATAGTGCATTATGTTTGCATAAGTGGAGCACTTTTAGTCAACTCCCAAATATCTTGTTAAAAATTTAACGGAAAATGCCCCTGAACTATTAGAAAAGTTCTAAAAATACCCTTCATTCACCAATTTTGCTAAAAATACCTCTCAATTCAACTTTTTGACTCATTTATGCCCTTTAACTAGCGGTCAACACTAAATTTTAAAAAAAAAAATTAAGTTACACATGGCATTTTATTACAGGAAATTGATTTTTTTTTTAACCAAATCTAGAAAATGGTTTTTTTAGAATTAGGAAAACTGATTTTTTTAGAAAAAGAAAAGAAAACTGGAAAATAGATTTTTAAATTAAAATATAGGGAAAATATTTTTTTTTTAAATCAGGAAAATTGATTTTTTTGGTCCTAAAAATTTTAAATTTTAATGATTTTATTTTAGGACACTTAAAAAAAATAGGAAAAAGTGTACTTTATTCAAAATCTGAAAAACTGGATTTTTATAAAAATATGGAAAAAATGATTATTTTTTTACAAAAAGTGTGGAAAAACTGTGTTTTAAAAAAATTAATCTAGAAAAATCTTTTTTTTTTTAAATCTAGAAGAAAATTATGGAGTATTAGTTTTGCACATTTTACTTAAAAAATACAGTTTTTAGACCTAAAAAATCCAAATTTTAATTAAAAAAATTCAATTTTCCATATTTAAAAAAAAGGGCTTTCCACCCCTTTTTTTAAAAAAAAAAAAAAAAAAAAAGTTTCCCAGATATAAAAAAATTCCACATTTGTCAATAAAAATCCAATCCTTATTTATTTTTATTTTAAAAAAAAAGGCTTACCACATTTTAAAAGAAAATCGGTTGTTCCAGATTTATAAAAATCCAATTTTTTCAGATTTAGAAAATCGGACTAGTAATAAAATGCCATGTGAGATTTAATTTATTTATTTTTAATTTAGTGTTGACCGTCAAAGAGCATAAATGAGCCAAAAAGTTGAACTGAGGGGTATTTTTTGCAAAATAGATGGATGAAAGATATTTTTAGACCTTTTCTAATAGTTCAAGTGCATTTTTGCCCTTTTCCGTTAAATTTGTAACAGAATATTTGGGAGTTGACTAAAAGTGCACCATTTATTCAAACATAATGGAGCATTAATGCTCCATGTAAAAGAACATGTATGGTTTTAGGTCCAAACCCAAAGATAATTCTAAGATGCATAAAGATTTAAAAAGTTCTTTATTGCATTTTAAGCATTCAAACAGGTTCATACCATACTCACATCTGAGGCATGTGTTAATTTTAGCACTTTATATCATTAGAAGTTATGGAGTAATTTTTTTTTTTTAACCCATTAAACAACTACTTTCAATTATGTGAGAAACAAAACAAGCATAATTAAATGCAATTAGACTTGACCAAAAAAGCAAGATCTCATTCCTACAAACATTCCAGTGAATAATTCTTAGCCATATTGAAAGCCACTAACATTGGAAGCACATTTTTTGCAACTAAAGAAAAGATCACAGTTAACATATGGAATGATCATGGAAGATGGACACGGTAAAATGTAAAAAAGATGTGACCACAGTAAGATGCACAGTACGCTACCATATGAATAACAAACAATTTATGTAATACAAGTTTTGGGCAATGGTGATATGTAGCTTGTATTATCACGAAAACTAAACAGAGTCCATTTTTAATCTTCATATTTCTCATAGCTTAACTTATACTGGGATGAATTGACATTTAGATGTAAGTATAAGAGACGAACTCAGTTTAAAACACGCCATTACTGTTGATGTTTAGGTGTTCCAAGCAGTAGCTAATTCCATGATTTAATCACAAATAAATCTGAATATAATAGGACCTTAAAAACATGATCTTTCTAAGTGAATCACAGAATTTTAACTGAAGAAAAAGTAAGAAGAGGACCAAATTTTACCTCTTGTGGGTGCAGTAAACTTAGGGCATCGGGGCCTCGAATCTACTATCTTCGTTATGAACATATTCGAAACTAGAGTCGGATAAGTTCGAATACCTTTGTGGCGGATAAAGTTTACCTAGAAAGAAAAGAAAGCTTTGGAGGATGATGAGAGTATTTTCAAGGTGTCAAGTGGCAGCTAAAAATTCCTTCCCTTTGCTGAAGATATAAGGTTGTATTTATAGGAGAAAGAAGCTAGAGGTTTCTAGGGTTAAAGTTCTTGGGCGGGAATTCTACATGAATTAGCCGTTTGAAATCAAAATCGAATCTCTAAAAGTTGATTTTTCCCAGAAACTTCAAAAGCGTTTTGGCCATTTATGTTAAACAAATCGTTGAAGATAGGAGAGAGAGAAACGTTTATAGGATGCTGATATAGGGAGATATGAAAGAGGTACAAGGTTTTCCTAAAATGGTGTGACAAAACCTGCTAAGGGTTAATAGAAATAAAGCACTTTCATTGAAATGGGAAGGGAAAGAACGCGGCTGCTATAGAAAAAAAAAAAAAAGAAACTCTACAAAATGACTTTACACTTTGTTTGGATCACCCATCATTTCATAATGTATTATATTGTAATGTATTGTGTCGTATTGTACCGTTTTATAGATATAATGTTTGGGTAGACTGTATTGCTTGTTGTTATTTAATAAAAACTTTATTGTTTAGTTTAATTATATCATACTGTATTGAAACTGGTAAATTTACTAAAATGCCCTAAATTATTATAAATATTAAATTTATCAATAATTACTAATAAAATAATTTAAGACAACTTCTTTCTGCTAATTTTTCACAAATTATGACCTTGTAAATAAATTAAGTTGTTAAATTCAGGAAAATTCTCACAAAATTAATGAAAACAGGTTATTAAAATTAAAAACAATAATAAGTACACTTTTTCTTAATTACAAGATCCTTATAAATCCAATCGAGAAGCAAGAGTTAGTGCACTTTGTCACGACCTAACCGGAGGGCCATGACGGGCACCCGGAGCTAACCTACCTTCATCACAGAACATACATACATTCCATAGTCATATACAGTGGGCCATGATACTAACTCACAAATATCTTAAGCTGCGAGGGACACAAGCCCAAAAGATAACTATACATACGCAACCGTACTGAACTACAATATATAAGCCGACAAGGCTATCCAAAATAATGATACCACAAAGGAGAATAAGATGGCCATAGAACATCTAACTGTGCATATTTGTCTACCAGCCTCTACTAGAGTGCATAGCATAATGAGGATGGGACAGGACCCCGCCATGCCCAAATGTACACAAAAGGACCATACCAAGCTGAACTGCAACTCCGGAACAAGTGGAGTGCTCCTGTACAAGCGCGGAGAAGACAGCCTAAGGGTCTGAATCATCTCCCTGTCTACCTGGGGCATGAACGTAGCGTCCACAAACAAAACGACGTCAGTGCGGACAAAGCACTAAGTATGTAAGGCATGAGAGTAACATAAGAAAACATTGGGTAAACGAATGCAACGTGTACGTCTGGACTACCTCTGTGAATCAATGATATACTTAAATACTGTGCATGAATGCATGAGGTCATATATATATATATATATATATATATATATATATATAATGCCTGTCAAGCGTCTATGGGCATCCCATCGTATCATATCGGCTTCGTAGGGCATCATCATCATCGTCGTCGTCGTAATCATCATATGACCAGTCGATCGTGGTAATGCGTATATAAAGACGTCACCTTTCCCATTCCCCATATATATATATATATATATATATATATATATATATATATATATAAAAAATGCAATATAAAACATGATAAGGGTATAAGTAACTCTAGAGACCATACTGAATCTGAAGGAAGACTTTCTGAAGATACATCATGGAACATGAATCAAATGGATCATCCTTAACTCTAAGAGTAGAACCATTATGGATTAACGTTACGTGTACGTTTTGTTCATAAGGATCATGCCAAAAAGAAAGAAAGGGACAGCCTTAACATACCTCGTCGTCTACTTAACCACTCAACGTCTATCCTCCCGAGCTTGCAAATCTACATTCAAGATGATTCATACTAAGGTTAAGTCATTGAAACTCTCATAAGGTCAAACTAAACTAATAGGTGAGTTAACGAAATTTGGGCAGCATTTCCCTATACCATCTACTTCCACCAAACTTCAAAACAACTCCCAAAATAATAATAACAACATCAACAATATCATAACCAAAAGATTACATTCAAATTAGACTCAAATCAGTCCAAAACTTCCTTTCAAATTCCATCCATAGCCAACAACTAAAACACAATACTTTATGACCTTTCTACCATGATTCGCTTCACCTTTAAGACTTACTAAACCTCCAAATCAACTCAAAATAAGAAATAGGATGAATAATATATCTTATAGCTTGATGAACTTTACCCACACCACTTGCTTCAAGACCAAATTCACCACAACATCAAATATAAGCAAGAACAATCATCTTCCATGAACTAGCTTAGGGTTTTGAAGCTTGATCTTCTCTTAAAATAGCTTGGGATGTTTATGGATGGTTGAGAGAGCTTGGAGAGGCACTAGGAGTCTGATTTCAATGAAATATGAGCCCCAAGTCGTGGCCCTTTAATTTATAATCAAGGAACAAAATCTCCACCGCCTCAATTCCATGGTCACTTTCACAGACCGTGAATTATTTCACTGGCCGTGAAACCATTCCAGAAACTTCCACCCACTGCCACCATTTCACGATGGCCCAACACCATTTTCACAGCTCGTGAAATTATTCACGGTCCATGGAAATGGCAGTGAAATGGTCTCAGTCCAATTTTTCGACGAAACGTATTCTTTCCGATTCGTTTGACATCCAACCTTCATACTCTTTTCCAAACATGTTTAAGGACTTATATAACTCCGAGATATACCCATAGTACTTATACACAACTTTCCAAATGATCTCCCATATGAACCCACGACAATCGACTTAAGACAAAACTTTAGCGTATGCGAAAAATGAGGTGTAACATTCTTCCCCCCTTAAGAACATTCATCCTCAAATGTTAAACTCCTAGGGGCCTTTTAAAAATTTTGGCAGAGTCTCCCCTATAACTGTACACTACCAACCTGTGACACAACAACCCAAAATATACAACGCCATACAGGGCCACGACAAGCAATAATAATAATGGCCTCACACGACCAATAATCATGAGAGATGAAACATTACGCACCTGAAGGCAATGGTACCTCTGTCTGGATCTCCTCTGGAAGTAGAAATAAGTATAGATACCTGGACTTCATATCTTCCTCAGCTTCCCAAGTCATCTCCTCGATATTTCTATTCCTCCAAAGAACCTTAACTGAAGCTATATCCTTAGTCCTCAATCTTTGAACCTGTCTATCTATTATAGCAAAGGGAACCTCTTCATACGATAATTGTTCAGTGACTTGAAAATCATCAGCGGGTACCACTCTAGAATGATATTTGATACACTTATGAGGCAATGACACATGAAAAACTGGATGGACTGATTCTACCTCTGAAGGTAGATCTAACTCATAGTCCACCTGGCCCACTCTATGTATAATCCTGTAAGGTCCAATGTACTGAGGGCTAAGCTTACCCTTCTTACCAAACCTCATAACACCTTTCATAGGGGATACCTTTAAGAATACCCAATTGTCAAACTGGAACTCTAAATTTCATCGGTGATTATCTGCATAAGACTTCTAGAAACTCTGAGCTACCAGTAATCGACCTAAATAAGTTTGACCTTCTCCACTGCTTGTTGAATCAAATCTAGCCCTCCTAATTTAGATTCCCCTACTTCGAACCATTCGATAGGTGACCTAAACTTCTGCCCATATAAAGCCCCATACAGGGCCATCTGGATACTGGAATGACAACTATTATTACATGCAAACTCAATAAGTGGCAAATGATCATCCCATTTACCTCTGAATTCTATCACACATGCCTGTAGCATATCCTCGAGAGTCTGAATGGTACTCTCAGCACATCGTCTGTCTGTTTAAGGTGAAATGCGGCACTAAGACTCACTTGAGTCCCCAGTCCTTCTTGAAAAGACCTCCAGAAGTTAGCTGTAAACTGCACACCCCTGTCGGAGATGATGGATACCGGAACATTATGAAGTTAGACTATCTCATTAATATATAGCTTCGCATAATGCTCGGCTGAGTAAGTAGTCCTGACAGGCAGAAAATGAGCTGATTTTGTAAGTCTATCAACAATTACCCATATGGAATAAAACTTACGCTGAGAACAGGGCAAGCCTGTAATGAAATCCATATTAATTTCTTCCCATTTCCATGTCGGAATCTCGATAGTTTGCAATAACCCGCTGGGCTTCTGATGTTCAATCTTCACCTGTTGATAATTAGGACACTGGGCTACGAACTCTGCTATGTCTTTCTTTATTCCATCCCACCAATAAACTTCCTTAATAGCATGATACATCTTCATTGCCCTTGGGTGAATAGAGTAGCGTGAGTAATGAGCCTCTCCCATAATCTGACGACGTAATTCTACAACATTAGGAACACATAGTCTGTCTCGATATCTGAGAACTCCATATCTAGAAATCTCATATGGTGACTTCTTCTTCTGAGGTATTGTGTCTCTATAATGAACTAGCATGGGATCCTCATACTGGCACTCCTTCACCTCAGCTACTAAAGATGAGACTGTCGAATCCTGAATAGTAACCCCTATATCGCCTGAGTCAAATAATCAAACTCTTAGACTAGCTTACTGATGAAGCTCATGAGCTAATTCCCGCTTCTCTGGTCGCAAATAAGATAGACTACCCATGAACCTACGGCTAATGGCATCAGCTACTACGTTCGCCTTCCCGGGATGATACAAGATGCTAACATCATAATCTTTTAATAATTCCAACCATCGCCTCTGACGTAAATTCAACTCCTTCTGCTTGAAAATATACGGGATGCTCTTATGGTCTGTATAGACATCAAGATGAATGCCATACAAGTAGTGCCATCATATCTTCAATGCATGAATCGCCGCGGCTAGCTCTAAATCATGGGTCGGGTAAATCTTCTCATGCTTCCTCAACTGCCTTGAAGCTTAAGCAATAACTTTACCGTGCAGCATCAACACACACCCCAACCTAACACCTGAAGCATCACAATAAATAACATAGCCTTCCGATCCTTCTAGAAGTATCAGAGCTGGCGCCGAAGTCAACTGGTTCTTCAACTCCTAAAAACTGCATTCACAAGCATCGGTTCACTGGAATTTAGTTGATTTCTGAGTCAGCTTTGTCAGTGGTGTAGAAATAGAAGAAAAACCCTCTACGAATCTCCTGTAATAACCTACTAAACCCAAAAAACTACGAACCTCCGTGGGTGTTGTGGGTCTCGTCCAAGTCTCACGGCTGCAATCTTATGCGTATCCATTCGGATATCGTCAGCTGAAATAATATGCCCCAGAAAAGTCACAGAGTTCAACCAGAACTCATATTTAGAGAACTTTGCAAACAGCTTCCGAGCTTGAAGAACTTTAAGGACAACACGGAAATGACTAGCATGCTCTGCCTTTGATCGAGAGTATACCAAAATATCATCAATAAAAATAATCATAAATAAATCTAGGAAGGGCCTGGATATGTTGTTCATTACATCCATAAATACCGTCGGTGCATTAGTCAACCCAAACAATATTACACGAAACTCAGAATGACTATATATGGTTCTAAAAGTTGTCTTCGGAATATGCTTCTCTCTGACTCTCACCTAGTGATACCCTGATCTTAAATATATCTTTGAGAACTATTTAGCACCTTACAATTGATTAAATAAATCATTAATCCTCAAAAGTGGATACTTATTATTTATTGTCACCTTATTCAACTGCCTATAATCAATACACATTCGGAACGAGCCATCTTTCTTTCTTACAAATAACACTGGTACTCCCGATGGTGTCATACTAGGCCTGATAAAGCCTTTCTCAAGCAAGTACTTCAAGTACTCTTGTAACTCCCTCAACTCAGAAGGCGCCATTATATAAGGGGGAATGAATACTAGCTGAGTATCTAGTAATACGTCGATGGCAAAATCAATTTCCTGCTCTTGTGGAAGATCTGGAAGCTCATCCGGGAATACATCTGAGAACTCATTAACCACTGGAACAGACTGAAAAGTCAGTGGCTTTTCTTCTATATCCGGAACCCGGACTAAATAATAAATACAACGCTTGGCAATCATCTTCCTTGCCTTGAGATAGGAAATAAACCTACCTCTCGACAATGTTGTATTACCCTTCCACTATAGAACTGGCTCTCCCAGGAACTAAAATCGAACCATTTTCGTTCTGCAATCAACATTAGCATAACAAGAGCTCAACCAATCCATACCCATAATGACATCAAAGTCTACCATATCTAACTCAATCAAATCCGCTACCGTATGACGATTACAAACTATAATCACACAATCTTTGTATACCCATCTAGCTAATACTGGATCACCAATAGGTGTAGACACCTCAAACGGTTTGATCGACTCGGGTTTTATCCCAAACTGGTCAATAATAAAAGGAGTAACATACGACAATGTAGAACCTAGATCTATTAATGCATATACATCATGGGAAGATACTGATAGTATACCTGTAACAACATTAGGCGAAGACTCGAGATCCTGTCGACTAGCCAATGTATAAATGCGGTTCTGAGGACCGCTCGAACTGGACACTCCACCTCTACGCTCACACGACCGGGCCGGTGTACGAGAACCCCGCTCAGAGAGCCTACAAATGTCGAGGAACCAGCTGCAGAACCTATCGGCTGCACTATACCTATACCACCTCTCAAGGGATAATCTCGCATAATATGGCATGGCCGACCACAATTATAACAAACATCTTAACCCAAACGGCACTGCCCAGCATGTAACTTCCCACATCGCGGTAGAGATGGCCTCATCTGACTAGGACCACTCCTGATCTGGGAACTGGAAGCCCTGGAACTCTAGGCCGGCTCAAAATGAGTAGGTCTATGAAACCTGGGTCCTGGGAACTGTGAAGGCGCACTAGCTACTGAATAGGCTGAACACCTAGAGAACTACTGCCTCTGACCACTTCTAGACTCACTAACGAAACCTGAAGATCTAGCTCCCTTACTCTAACCCCTATCATGTTTACGCTCGGCCCTCCCCTACTGCTTATGTTTTTCGAGGTTCTAAGCGTGCGCTTGGATGCGAGAAATATCCATACCTATCACAAAAAGAAGTCGTCATGCAATTATCAATCAAGTGTGGCCCCAATCCACTCATAAATCGATAAACACCATCTCCCATCTCTGCTACAACGGTTGGAGTATATCTATCCAATGAATTAAAATGAAGACTGTACTCCCGAACACTCATATTCCCTTGTCTAAGGTTCAGGAACCTATCAGCTCAGGCCCATCGAATCTCTGGCGACAAATAATGCCAAAGGAAGGCATCTGTAAACTCTTGCCATACGAATAGGGGTGCATTAATCCCTCTTAAAGACATCCAAGTGTCATGCCAATGAACAGCAACATCCCGTAATCTATAGGAAGCTAACTCTACTGATTCAGTGTTTGAAGCATGCATCACCCACAATGTCCTCAGCATCCCATCTATAAAATTCTGCGGGTCCTTATTTGGTTTCGATCCAAAGAATTCTGAAGGGTCTAAATTAATAAAATCTCGAACTCGGCACTAACGACCGCAGTCACCATAACCCGTACCCTCGACGATTGAGCCCGAGCGGCCACCAACCGAGTCAACAACCGAATAGCCCTCGCATCTCTTCACTTAAGGCATCGTGTGAGGAACTAGGGCCGGAGTCAGAACTTGGCCGGAGCTCCTCTATTCTTCTTTGGAGGGGATGACAGGTCCAAGATGGAACCTCATTCTAGGACTCGCCCTCCTCAACATCTACAGGCATTACCCGTCCAGTTCTCCTACCTGCCGCTGACTTGCCCTGCTGGGCCGCCGAAGTTTTCCTCGTCACAGCCATTGCTGAAATCATAGCACACGATCAGGAAAAAGGGAATCCTCATAACATCTCTTTATCGCACGATCTAAGATGAGAAAGAATGGTGAATCTTCCTAAATGTCCTGCAACCTCTTGTTTATAAGTGTGGTGCACTGCACACCCATAAAAAGGACTCTACTAGACACGGCTCATAGATAGCCCTAGGACGAACTGCTCAGCTACCACTTTTATCATGACCGAACCGGAGGGCTATGACGGGCACCCGGAGCTAACCTACCGAGCACCACAGAACATACATACATCTCATAGTCATATCTGAGTGGACCATGATGCTAACTCATAAATATCATAAGTTGAAAGGGACACAAGCCCAAAAGATAAATATACATACGCAACCGTACTGAACCACAATATACAAGCCGGCAAGGCTATCCAAAATAATGATATCACAAAGGAGAACTAAGATGGCCATAGAACATCTAACTGTGCATATCTGTCTACTAGCCTCTACGCATAGTATAATGAGGACGGGATAGGACCTCGCCATGCCCAAATGTACACAAAAAGACCATGCTAAGCTGAACTGCAACTCTGGAACAAGTGGAGTGCTCCTGTACAAGCGCGGAAGAAAACCGGCCCAAGGGTCCGAATCGGTCTCCCTGTCTACCTGCGGGCATGAACGCAGCTTCCATAAATAAAAGGACGTCAGTACGGATAAAGTACTAAGTACGTAAGGCATGAGAGTAACATAAGAGAGACATAAGAAAATATAGGATAAATGAATACAACCTGTACGTCAGGACTGCTTCTTGTGAAGCAATGATATACATAAATATTGTGCATGAATGCATGAGGATATATATATGTGTGTGTGTGTGTGTGTGTGTACGTACATAATGCCTGTCAAGCCTCTGTGGGCATCCCATCATATCGTATCGGCCTCTGTGGGCATCATCATCGTCGTAATCATCATATGACCAGCTGATCTGGTGGTAGTGCGCATATAAAGTCGTCACCTATATATATATATACATCTGAGGGGCCATGGGTTTGTATATGCATATATATATAAATGAAATG
Organism: Lycium ferocissimum; assembly: GCF_029784015.1. Lineage (NCBI taxonomy): Eukaryota > Viridiplantae > Streptophyta > Magnoliopsida > Solanales > Solanaceae > Lycium > Lycium ferocissimum. The sequence continues at coordinate 5,420,984 of NC_081343.1, read as the reverse complement.
CAAAGCAAAACATGATAAGAGTACAAGTAACTCTAGAGACCATACTGAATACAGGAAGACTTTCTGAAGATACATCATGGAACATGAACCAAATGGATCATCCCTAACTCTAAGAGTAGAACTATTATGGATTAACGTTACGTGTATATTTTTTTCATAAGGATCATGCCAAAAAGAAAGAAAAGGACAACCTTAACATACCACGTCGTCTGCTTAATCACTCCACGTCTATCCTCCCGAGCTTGCAAATCTACATTCAAGATGATTCATACTAAGGTTAAGTCATTGAAACTCTCATAAGGTCAAACTAAACTAATAGGTGAGTTAACGAAATTTAAAGATTTCCCTATACCATCTACTTCCACCAAACTTCAAAACAACTCCTAAAATAATAATAACAACATCAACAATATCATAACCAAAAGATTACATTCAAATTAGACTAAAATCAATCCAAAACTTCCTTTCAAATTCCATCCATAGCCAACAACTACAACACAATACTTTATGACCTTTCTACCATGATTCTCTTCACCTTTGAGACTTACTAAACCTCCAAATCAACTCAATATAAGAAATAGGATGAAGAACATATCTTATAGCTTGAGGAACTTTACCCACACCACTTGCTTCAAGACCAAATTAACCACAACATCAAATATAAGCAAGAACAATCATCTTCCATGAACTAGCTTAGGGTTTTGAAGCTTGATCTTCTCTTAAAATAGCTTGGGATGTTTATGGATGTTTTGGGATGGTTGAGAGATCTTGGAGAGGCACTAGGAATCTGATTTTGGTGAAATATGAGCCCCAAGTCGTGGCCCTTTAACTTATAACCAAGGAACAAAATCTCCACCGCCTCAATTCCACGGTCACTTTCACGGACCGTGAATTATTTCACTGGCCGTGAAACCATTCCAGAAAACTTCTACCCACTGCCACCATTTCACGGTGGCCCAACACAATTTTCACGACCTGTGAAATTATTCACGGTCCATGGAAATGGCCGTGAAATGGTCTCAGTTCAATTTTCCTACGAAACATATTCTTTCCTAATCGTATGATGTCCAACCTTCATACTCTTTTCCAAACATGTTTAAGGATTTATATAACTCCGAGATATACCCATAGTCCTCATACACAACTTCCCAAATGATCTCCCATACGACCTACGATAACCAACTTAAGACAAAACTTTAGCGTATGCAAAAAAATGAGGTGTAACACGCTTCTCCAATTTGACATTGCAATTTCAGAACTTCTCCCTTTCTCGTAGCATGCCTGCATAAACGTACAAAATAGCACTTGAGAACAAAACTTGACAATTAATAATTAACTGAAATCAGTAGTTTTTTTTTTAAACCAAAACACAGAAGGAGACAGAGATATATAATGAAAGAAAAGAAGAGCAGACAAACATCCAAACATTGAAGGAGAAAGAAGAACGAATAAGACATAGGTAAGGGTATTTTGGTGAAGTTAAATATTATAGGGTAAAGGGTAAAACGTGATTATGAAATATTAAGTAAGGACATAATTGGAAAGAGAAATTAGGTGACAATGGGATAACACCAAATTGGCTATTACGTAAAATGGGACTTTTCATCGTTACGTAACGACAGAATTTAACAATACGATACAATATATTATAAATAACAATCAAAACTAACATTGTAATTGTGGTAACGATACAATATGATACATTGGGTAACAACATTCCAAACAAGGTGTTAGGTTTATGAAGGTTGGTCTAGGTATTGGGCTTAAGGTTTGGGTTTAATTTGAAGGGCTTTGGAGAATTGGGTTGCAATTTATGAACCTTTTACTCCTTTAATTAATTTATTTAGACTAGAATTAACCACTTTCAAATATATAATATAACTGTTTATTAAGAATAAATAACTGTGCAATAATAATATTTGAAAATATTAATATAGTACTATGTTGGGTAAATTTGTTGAGAAAATAAAAATAAAAATAACTAGCCCAAATTATTAACGATCAAGAAGTATAGATAAATTAATTGAAGGAAAAGTGAGACAAAATTGGGTGTCAACAGCTCGTATCCACGGCATATTCCGAAAACAGTAAAGTCCACGTCGACTCTTTCCCGTTCCAAGCAGCTTCCTCGTGGTGGGGTCCTGCATAGAACACATAATTTTGTTAAAATTTACATCACAATCTAAATGATCAACAAGTTGTGACACAGAAATCAATTTTTATGTTAAATTCGGAACATAAAGGACGTCCTTCAACCAAATCCTATTATTTAGCTTGATTGTTCCTTCTCTCGTGGCCACCGACCTACTTCTATTTGGAATACCAACTGGATACTCTGGAATCCCGCTAATAGCTCAGTTCCTCCGGATTACCAGTCACATGGTTGGTAGCTCCGAAGTCAATGATTCAGGATGAGTTTCCGATCTTACCATCCATCTTGCCACTTGGGTTTATTCCTTGAGAATTTAACACGTGAATCACAGTCTTCCGGATATCTTCACTCAAATTGTGAGGTTTTGTCACGCCAGTGCTCAGCGGTCCCATCTCTGCATGAGCTCCTTCCTTGTTAACCACGACGTTAGCCTGGTAGTTGCCTCTTCCACGGTCGGATCTCGGTCCACCTGTCTGCTGCTGTTGCTATCCTCTTCCTCCTATTTTTTCATATTCTTTTTTATTTCCTGGCCACTAATCCGGATAGCCAATGAGTTGAAAACATCCATCCATGATGTGTCCGGATCTCTTGCATTATGTGCAGAATGCATCATCATTTTTTCCTTCATGACTTTGGTCACGGTGAGGGTTTTTCCCTTGCACTGCAAAAGCCATGGTTTCATTCCAGTTCTCCGTTTTTCGTGTGATTCCTCTCACACACTCTTCTTGAACCAGCTTCGAGTAGACCTTATTTAATGATGGCAATGGTTCCTGGGCCAATATGTACGACCCCACCATTCCATACATTGCTTCATCCAATCCCATAAGGAAAAGATGCACTTTTTATTCTTCTCTTTTGGTTTCTAGGGCCGCCCCTAGATTGCACGTGCACTTTCCACACTTGCAAGTCGGAATCTGTTCGTAATTTGTTAATTCCTCCCACAACTTAGTGAGTCTTCCATAGTAATCAACTATGGTCCTTCCATTCTGCTTGCACTCCGCGAGCTCAGCCTTAAGTTGTTGCATCCTAGGGCAGTCGATAACGACGAACTGTTCTTGGATACTCGTCCACAATTCTTTCGCTTCCTCTTTATGTGAAATCATTGAGTGAAGCATTGGTTCTATAATGTGGCGAATCCATGACACCAATAGTGATTTTACAGTCAACCAATCTTCCAAACCTGGTGACTCTTCATTCAGCTTCTTGATCGTACCATCAACGAAGCCAAATTTCTTCCTAGCTCTTAGGTTGTCCTCATGGATATAGCCCATTCTTCATAATTTTCACCCTTCAATTGGACTTTTGTCACCATAATTCCAGGGTTATCTTTCGACGTAATGTTATAAGGAGAGATTGTTTTTCTTTGGGTTTTGTTTTCTTCACCGGCGATTCCGTTCATTTTATCGCCGGTTTTTCCGTCACCTGCCATTGTTTTAGGGTTTTTGTGTTCTTTCTAATATGGCTCTAATACCATGTTAAAATCAAGACAGGGACGAAAATTTAGAGAGCCGAGAATAATGGGAGAATTCTTTCTACTTTTCATTCATCATAATGACGTCCTTATATACAAGGTTCTCTTTACCCTAGTCTAGTAAGGTAATCCTATTCCAATAAAACTACAAATCCTATATTATCATAATTACAAGTTCATCATAAATAAAACCAAACCTATTACAATTAGACTAGAATAGGGTTCCTACCGACCTAAGGTTTTACCGACACACCGACGTGACCGGATTCAGCCTTAATATCTTCCATTAACTTTCTCTGGATTTTCATGTGTATGTGAAATAGCATTTAAAACAGGGTTCTAGATCTTTTGCTATTTGCTTTTGCAAAGCTACGTATTATTTGATGTGTCGGTTGTCCAATCATTCCTATGAATTCTGTAATGGACTGAAGAGACGGAATTAAATCAAAATACTTACGCATTGAATTAAATCAAAATACCTAACCATTCTCTAAACTTGCATTGAATTTTAAGGTCGGTTTCACAATTTCTCATTTTAACACCTCAATCAACTTAGCAAATTGTTATTAGTACATCAAATACTAAACTTTTTTCTAGTGGTTTATCATGTTGAAATTGATTTTTTTTCCAAAGAAATAACTTCAAAAAAAAAACTCCACCTATTACACATGAATAAACACCTGTCTTTTATTCAGGTCATGTGACTAAATGAGCGCAATTCACATTAAAAAGAGCGTGAGAGGAGCATACAAGATGGATGAAGCAGTTCTTGCCAACTTTACGATACACACACATAAAAATGGCATTGGTTAAGGACAATGAACAAATGAAGATTTTCCTATCAAATTTCTCATATGTTCAATGCACTTTTTTTGAGCTTATTTGTAGCCCCACATTGCTTTCCTTTTGTGTCTACTTTTGTAATTGTACTGTGGAGGTAAACTCTATGTCCCACCATATACTGGAAGGCTTCAAGTATTGCAACTCCAACTTCTATGATTGGCTTGTTGAAGGGTTAATACTACCAAAAATTATGGTATTTATCCTCTTTACACATGACGTCTGTGCGAACAAAAATCTATGTTAGTAGCCAAAAAAAAAAAAATAGACTAACCTATACATAAGGTTAAGCCTATTAACCGGTTGGAACTGGCCCGGACCGGCAACCGGTTTTAAACATAAAAAAAAGCATTTTTTTTTATTTTTTGTAAAGTATATGTATATTACAGTATTTCTTAGTATATTGTGAGAATATTTATATATGTTATATAAGTTTATAAATAAAGTTTATATATTTACTATTAACAACATATATATATATATATACACATTAAGTTATATATATATATATATATATATATATATACATACATTAAGTTATATGCTTTATATATTTATAACTTAAGTATATTTATACTAGATATACCTAAAATATATATATACTTATAATATAAATATACTTAAGTTATAACTTTCTATTTATAACTTAAGTATATTATAATATAACTAACATATACTTATAATATAAATATACTTAAGTTATAAAAGAGAAATTTATAAACTTAGAAAAAACTTAACTTATATGCTTAGCTACTTATAATATATATATATATATATATATATATATATATATAAATATAACTTAAGTTATATATATATGCGCTTAACTTTCTATTTTTTAATTTAAATACATTATATAGTATATTCTTAGTATATTTTAGGTATATTCTAACTTAATATAAGTAAGAATATGAACAAAAGTAAATAGAACAAAGCTCAATGAGTCATATATTTTATTCATTCATGGATAACATTTATTTGCAAGTTGTAGTTTTTTTTTTTAACTTGCAAATAATACATGAGTTGCAAAAAAGTAGTACAAGAATAAATTCAAAAAGTGTCAATCATTTGGCTAATATCCGCAATATTATATTTGGTCATTGGGATATCTTCAAATTCTTCCATTTGGTCTATCCATTTGCTATCAAATCTTCAATCTCTTCCTCTTCGCCTTCCACCGCTTCTAAGTTTTAGTTGCGTCGCTCCAATCTAATCTAATCGCGAATGCAAACTAGTACATGCAAGCTAAATCCGGATAATGAGTGTCTATGGTCTCCAATTTGTTATCTTCTTTGACTAAATGCACTTTCCGAAGTCACGGTTGATATTTGAATCGTAAAGATATCTCGAGTCATTCTTGAAAGTATCGGATGACTAGCCTTGTATTTCTTCCACCATGCTAAGATGTCCAAATCATCTAGGTGGTTGATATCCACATTTGGCTGCATCAAATAAAGGTGATATTCATCGAAGTTTGCATTATGAGAAGGAGTTAGATGTGAATGTAAAACTTTTAAATTCGACAAACAAGACAAGCCCTTTTTGCTACTTTGAAAAGTAATAGGGCGTGGAGCAATGGGTGTAGCACTTTCTTCCAAAGTAGAATAATGAGTAAAAACTTTTCTAAACTTGGCATGAACCGCGAGCTCGGCGTCAAGTAAAGATGGTTTAACTCCCTCGTCAATTTCTAAATAGTTATAAATTTGACCAACCAATCTTCTAGTTTAAGACATTTTAAAACAAGGATTTAAAAGAGAACCCAATATAAATAAAGCTGGGATGGAAAAAAATACTTCTTAAATTTTGTTGTCATAGAAAAAATAGCCGCTTGATAACCGGATTTATCTTTATACTCATATAAAACTCTAGCTATTTTCGTTTAAGTAGGCTAAAATTTCAGTTACCGTGAGATAGAATTGTCTAGAAAAAGCAAGAGTTGCATTATAAAAATTTTGTAAAAGTTCAATACATTCCTTAACATTTTCCCAATCGTTAATATTTATCCAATCATCACTATCCGTATTAAAATGGTTGTGACCTTATTGTATGGGAATCCTATAATCGTATGCTTGTTGTAACATAATGTAAGTGTAGTTCCACCTAGTGTCAACTTCTACTTGAATTTTCCTAGGTCTAAGGCCATTTTGCAAATAAGAATTCTTAAAATCTCTCATTTTTTCCTTATTAGCATTAAAAAAAAAAAAAAAAAAAAAAAAAAAAAAAAAAAAAAAAACGCATTCTAACTTTTTAATAGAATCTTCAAAATAGTCAAGACCATCTCTAACAATCAAGTTTAAAATGTGACAACTACATCTCACATGAAAAATATTTTCTAGCGGAGGATTTAATTCCCTTTTTAAAAGACCAACCGCCTTTGTATTATTAGAAACATTATCTAAAGAAATACAAAGTGTTTTTCTATAAATGTTAAAAAAATTCATAATAGTTGACATTGAATCCGCTAAAAAATTTCCGTCCTGACGACCTTTCCCTTCATTATATAAAAAGGCTATAATTCTTTTTTACATCACCCAATTATCATCAACCCAATGACATGTAATAGCAAAAAAATCTAACTTGTTAAGACTAAGACCCAAATCGGCGGTAAGAGAAACACTACAATTTAAAGAATTAAATATATGGCGCAAATAAAATTTATATTTTTTATATAAATCTGTAATATCCGATCTACAAGTACTTCTAGGAATACCCTCAAATAATGGATTATAACAACGTTAAATATAACCCCAAACCCGAAGGAAAGGATAATGGTAGAGCATCAAAAGCAACCGTTTTATCTATTTCTGTACGATCTTTTCTCTTGTCATAGCTAAAAATTTTACCAGTTCGTGGGTCTATTGTTTGTTGAATACCCCCCAAATCGAACCCGTTTTCTCTCCCCAAATATTCCTATGTGTAGCTTTCATATGACCCGTTAGTGAACCCGTTCCACTATCCTTACTAGTTTGTTGCCTAAAAACAAATTCTTTAGCACATAAATTACAAATAGCTAATTGTCTTTCCTTATCTTTAGTCATAAATTTCCAAATTCTAGCGGTTGGCCTACGAGTTTTTGGCGGTTTGTCTTGTGTATGTGATTGTGCAGGATGTGTATCTCCTATGGAATTTTCGGGGGCTTGTGTTTCATCATCATCATCATCATCAATTTCATTAAAAGTGCCGATATATTGTTGCATTACCTCATAATCTAAAAGTGGATTATTTCCACCAATATTAATACCTAAATTAGGTGTTTCGTCCACAAATGTTTCTTCCATGAACCCACCCCTTACAATACCACTACTACCGCCACCACGTCTCACTCTCTTCGACATTATTAAATAGCAATAATTTAAATCACACGCAAATAAATCACAAGAAAATAAATTGCAACAAATTAAATTGCGAAAATTAAATAGCGGAAAATAAAAATAGAGTTGGAACGAAGGTACCAAATTGTCAGACTAATTTCCACCAAAGTGAAGGCGGCTAGAATTGCAAATCCATCAAAGCTTTAGAGCTACTTCGGATTGTTGCAAAATCACCAACTCCACCAATAATTTTTTTTTTATAATTGAAAAATTAATAATTGAAACTAGAATAAAATTTTATAATATTTAACTGAGAGAAATTTAAAGTGGCTAATTGTTGCAAAGTAGCTATAATTGAGAGAAATTGAGGGAAAGAGAAGAGTGAATTGGTGCGGATTAAAATTGAAAATGGAGAGGGGTTTATATAGGGGTGGGGAATGGATTAAAGTGAATAAAATAAAAGTTTGGGGGGTTGGGATGCCAAAATGGCCGTTTGGAGCCATTGGCAACGACCATTTTTGCAAAATGGACCGTTGTCCAACGGTCCAGTGGACAGCAGCATTATTTTTTTATTTTTTTTTTAAATTACCGGTTAACCGGTTTAATCGGCCGGTTCAGGTTAATCGGTCGTATTTTTTAAAAATCGGCCCGGTAGAGAAACCTGGTAGATCGACGACCGGTAAATTGGTCCACCGGTTCCGGCTCTAGTTCCGGTTCCCGGTTACCGGTTTTAACCTATCCAATCGGACCGGCTAACAGGCTTACACAAGGTCTACTAATAGTGTGACACCTTTTTGGAGAAAATCGGTGCAAGTCTTGCCCGAAAACGAATAATATAATATCATGTTAACACAGAGGTGTATTTAGGATTTGAAGGTGGCGAGTGCCACAATTTTCTTCAATGTACATCTTGTTAGGAACGTGTATTTGGGTCGGGTCCATCTCTTTTTAGTTTATTCAGGTCAACTTAATAGGCTTTTTTTTATTTGCAAATATGAAAATTACATCTCAAAAATCAAGAACGAACATAATTAACATCTTAAACAAGGAATCACACTCATTAACAATAGAAGTAAAATCCACATTTTCACCAATAGACTTGCATCTCTTATGTATATTAAAAAATGAATTTGCACAAGTAAAACAACATCTTCAATAAGGGAATTACACCAATCAAAATAAGAAAAATAATAGAAAAACTTTTCAATAGGTAAATACACCCCATAAGTAGATGTAGAATTAGATAAACTACAAGTTCTCAAAAATAAATCATAAATTTCATGTTTTTTCTAATTAGCGCTGACGAAATTTCCATCACAACTTAAGTAGTAAAGTGATTTAAATTGAATTTAACAATTATAAATAGCATAAATTTTTATAACACACTCCCTCCATCCATTTTTTGTTTGTCCATTATACTAAAAAAATATATGTCTACTTTTACTTGTAAGTTATATAGTTTGAAAAATCAAGATATAATTTACCATTTTATACCTATATTATCCTTATTATTAAGTACTCCAATTCATTTCTCATTTTATTTATTGCTTATTAAGAGTGTCCCAAGTTAAATATAGACAAGTAAACATGGACGGAGGGAGTAATAAATAAAAGAAATTATAAAAAATTTTAAAAAAAAAAATTGGTCTCAATCCAAAATTCCCATGGACACCCAAGTTTTTCGATTTAAATGCTCACAGATTTGAGATTAAGAGAAATGCTTAATTTAAGGGATTTTGAAGTTTCTATTTGTGTGTTCTCGTTAGAGATCACAAATAAAATAATAAAAACGAGGAAATGCAATATAAATAATAAAAAGATAAATAGAAAATTCGGAGGGCCGAAAAGGGAAATACTGGTACAAAGGAAGTAAAAAGCGCAAAGAAAAATGGGAGTCGAAAAATATTCAAGATAAATTTAAACTTTTCTTTTTTCTGGTTGTGGCACCTTTATCTAATTTACGACTGGAGGTGGCAGGATCAAATATTTAACCTAATTTAAGCAAACCACAACACAAGTATATAAAAAATTTATTAATCGAGGGACACCCCCACCCTAAAGGTGGATCAGCCCCTGTGTTAACAGCATCTTTGGGATGGTTTAGCCCAATAATACAAATGCCCCTACTAGCTAGACTATCATTGGCGTTCTAGCTACTAATTAATGAGTATTTTGTGAGTGTTAATAACTGCAAAACATTTAAAAGTTTGTCTTCTTTTAGACGCTTGGTTCTATCTTGCTTCCAAAAGTGTTTAATTTTCTCAGGCCCAATAAAAGTTCAGTTACTCGTATGACTTAAGCTAATTTTGTAATTGAGCAACCTTGTGTATATGTAAGCAATTGTGATGTCATTAGTAGTATATGGGAAAACTACGTATATATACGTATTGGAGAAATATTTACGTGATGTCATTATTACATATTTTCATAGTTTTTCGATTGTTTTGAAAGATATATATATTTTTTATAAAAAATGAACTGTCATGACTAGTTGTATGAAATGTGTATGTGTGAGCTTTTTAATAAATTCAAATTTTGAGCGAAGCCTTATTGTATGAAAATTATTACAATGATTAAAAATGTGAATGAAATTCTAAGTCTTGAGGAAGATATACACATTTCATACCATTCTTATGAAAATTTTAAGCATAAAAAAAAGATATTCTTATATATAAAATTTGCTTTTAAGGGAATTACACATTTCATACACAAATTTATATTTTAAGTCTTGATGTTGTAAAAGATATATACAATGTTGTTGTACTAACATGAACTTTATACATGAAAATGTGAGATTTTAAGTATAATTTTTTATTTTTACAACAATTCAATTGAACCCTTTTACACCTCTCTACCTCCACCATTTTTAAGTAGGGATAGATTTCATACAACTTTCATACATAAGTTTTTGAGCAAAAAAAAAATATTAATTTTTTAAAAACATAAAAAAAAAAAAAATATTTTTAAAAAAAATGATTTTTAAAAAATAAAAAATAATTTAAAAATATTTTTTAAAAAAAAATATAAAGCATGTTTTGTATAGGATTTGTAATGTTATGTTTTGTAAATATAAAAAAGCTATCATCGAGAACCCATTATATATGTCCAACGTATATTATATATCTATATAGAAACTGCTCAAATAACAGATATGTTAATGAACTTGAACAAAAAGCCTATTGGGTGCTCTGGTCGGATGGATGGCCTGACGGGGGTATCTTTGGTCCAAGTCGAGGGTTCACACCCTGGTGTGACGATTCTTTTTAAAATTCAGAGTCATCTTTAGCTGACAATCCATGTTTCCATTATAGAGTTTAGTTTTTACTATCTTTGATTACTTTACATTTAGTTTACAAATTCCTTTAACATTGTGTAATTTCTAGTGAACATAGAAAGAGGAAAAAATCATTGTCCAATCACTTCTTTTATTTTTCTTGAGAGATTTTGGCAATTTGGCTAAGAAATCCTTCAAGCTAATTCATTATTTTTCCCAAAAAGTGAAAAGTCATTTTTTTTTGTATAATGATAATATTAATCGTAATTTTCTCATTAACTCTTTAAATCATCACGTTTAAATAATTGTGTACTTATACTATGTGATCTATAGTAACTTTATATTAAAAGAAACGAGCACCCACAATCCGAAAATCCTGGATCTACCACTACCACTTGTCATGACTCAATCTAGGGTCGTGACCAGCGCTTAGGGGTAGGGGACCCAAGAAAACCTTACCAAGATTTTAATGAAAACCAGGCAGGGTTTTTTCCATATTTCTTGGATACCCGATTATTTTTTGAATTGCACAGTTACATAAATTTGCAGCAAAGATAACAATACAACTTAAACCTTCAAGTCAAGAACTTGGTTAGCCTGGCTAACTTAGCCATATAATGCGAAGCGCTTAAAGCATGAAGCTAGCAATTATATGACGAGCATGAAATGATAGTCAACAATAAATTTTCAGATATAAAAACAAACTAAGTATTTGCAAAGGAGAGACATCATCTCCAACAAAGATAGTTGTTAATGGTTTCAAGACAACCCAAAAAACATGGCAGATTGCTTTAGTCACACCTTCCACTTCCAGACAACACTAGCAAAACCTATTGTTGGCCAAGATCATTCTTCCATGCTATGATCCTATAGATGAACAAAAGAATGGTATTGTCAAATGTATAATCTTAGATGCTTCTTAGATGAATGGACATTAAAGGACAAACAGAATAATAAAATAAGGACAAGGAAGAGAAACCAAAATTTTCATCAATGTAAAATTTCATTTATCTGCGGACAACTGATGAAGCTTATTCTAAAACAGTCCCCATTAGAATTTGTTGATTCATCAATTTGTTATGTCCCACATCGGTGGGAATAATGTGCTTATGTGGGTTTAAATGGCCTGAAGGGCTCTCTCAATGCAGACAAACGATGAATATGGCCCCTAATACAATGCGGAGTGGTGGTTTGTTATGTCCCACATCGGTGGGAATAATGTGCTTATGTGGGTTTAAATGGCTCCTCTCACCTTAATAGCTAGTTCCCGCTATGCCTCTCACAAACGAGGAATAAATACAAAGTGAAAACCTAAATAGCCTCCTGGTTACAAGGACTCTCATTTACCTACATGTACTTGTTAGAAATTATATGTGCTTGTATCAGATATTTACCTACACCCCGAGTTTATTGTAACATAACAACAACAAGAAGCTGCCTAGAAAACAAGAGTTGCCCCAAAAATAGCTCCAATGGAACCTAAAACTGATCGAGAAGCTCATGATTTCTAAATAGGTGTTGATACCTTCCAATATTGAGAGGAAAGCAACAGTTTAGCCTACATAGAGGTATGAATCACTTTTAAGTATGCAAATTTAATGGTGAACATGGAGAACTATTTATTATATCAGCTCTGAGTTCATATTGTTCTGGAAGAAAATAAACTTGCAGCAAGATACATCTGCGCTGCAGCAAATTCTAAGTTGACATTCTACTGAAAAGCAGTTTGACGACTGAAAGCCGGGACTGTTTTCCAGTTTGTTAGGACAACGATCACAGGAGTTCAGCTAATAAAATGGAAAGGAAAATACACTGCTAAGAACAAGAATGGGGGATGAGAAAGAGAGGGGATGGAAAGGAAATATTTCTTAGCCTAAAGACATAGTCTGCACTGCAGATCACAGAAACCATTAAAATCCATAGTCAACTGATGGTAAGTTTTTACCACAGAAATAATAATGTAACACAATTTTGAGTAAAATGAAAGGAAGCCCGGTAGACAAAGCATCCTGCGTTAGCAGGGTCCGGGGAATAGGGGAAGGGCCGCACCCTAGATGATGTGATGTAGATAGCCTACCCTATTGCAAGCATTAGTGGCTGCTTCTGCTGCTCGAAGAGCAGTCACTGACAGGTACGCCATTTCACGGTAGAATTCTCATGGGTCAATATGCAAAGTTAGCAATCAAAAAACAAAAATACCTTCTGTTTACAAAATTAATATCATCACAAGAGCTGAGAAAAATGCAGTTACCAGCTAAGACAACTCTTCAGATAATTACCTCTGCGAGGGGTTGGCAAAATTCCTTTCATTGTGGAGTAACTATATATTATCTTCATTCACATATATCAACCAATTCAACATCATACTGGATCCATGAGTCTGGCAGTTGTGTAAGGCTGCACCGACATAAGGCATGAGAGCAGAGAAATGTTTTAAGTGTTGGAATCACAACAAAGAAGTTTAAAAAATGAGCATTTCAGCAATGGTTTGTATATACCCCCAAGATGGTGGAATAGTGAGTCTTCTCTTTTCACCAACATGCATACCTGTAAGATTATAGTTTAGCCACCCATAATAGAACGCTTAAGATATAAAGGAAATAGTTTCAGTCCATGAACATGGTTACCTTCAATGCCAATGCTCAATCCCTTGCACGTTTTTTCGTAACCTGATCAAACATCAACATAAAAATTTAAAGAGATAATCGGTTAATGTCAATGGTGGAGCAAAGTCACAACTTTTATTATAGGGAAAAGAGTGATGAGAACTTTATCGGAAAACATGAAGAACAAAAAAAATCCACCTAAACTATATATACTCCTCATCTGTTTATCCAGACAACTAACAGAGCAGTGTGTGTATGAGTAGAGAGAGAAGAAGAAGAGAGAGAGACCTAGATTTAGTATATAGGGAGCTCCACCAATGATTGAGGCAACAAAGTCTTCAGCATCTTTTACTTTGAGGGTGAAATAAATTTTGACCTGGACAAAAGAAAGGATCAGTCAGTAGCACGACATTTGCAGCATCTCTATCTGAATGTTCAAATAGGATCACCTGCTTTCCCGGAGAAGCTACTTTTCCGTCTGGTTTTCCCTTCACCAGCACCTCAACGGTCATTCCATCCGGTAATGAAGTGGCACTCTCATTGATCTCCTTAGAACTAGCAAAAGCGTGAGATGGTATACATGAGTCACAATGATTTTCTTGGTTTTTAATCTTCCTTTTCTTCTTTTTCTTTCTCTCTTGAGAATGGGGGCTTGTGTTTGAAGCTCTGAATATTCAAAGCGCAAGTCATCAGTTAGACAAGAAACTAAATGTGAAAACTACCAGAAGTCGTCATATAGGTTCAGCAGCAAAACAGAAGAAGATGAAATATTAATGAAAAGATCGGTGAAAACCCATAATAATACGCCTTGAGGAATTCCTACCAGAAGACTTTCCTAAAATTTACTTGATTCTAGTACATCTTGCAAGGCATGTAATACTGTCAAAAAGGAAAAACTTGAAAGAGGAACAAAAGGAAATAATAGAAAAGCTTACTTTCCAGTGATTGGTTTCCGACATCCAATTGTTTCCACGTTCATAGCCTTTGGTCTATCTTTGTTGAGTCCACAATCAGTTGCTATATTACACGAACCCTGTTTTCCTTGGGAAAACTCATTTCCTGAAAATTTAGGACAGATTAAATGATAGAAGCAGAAGAAATTGAAAAAACAATACGAGAGGCATCATGAATTGTAAATCTGAAATTTTGCACTTATGCATCAGGCTCCAAGAAGATGAAACTAAAGAGAGGATACAACATAATATAGGGATAATATTTTCAGTCTTCCAAAGTAAGATCTTTGTTTGAGCATGTGGATATTTCCATGTCACATGACTCAAATCATAGAATTAGAACTCTTCATGGAACCGTACATATGCATACATTTCTTTAGATAGTTTCATATAGATCGATGGACCCGATCACGCAAAATCAGAAAGGATAGATGTCTAAAGGTTAAGAGTCTCTTGCATTCCAGTTCTTTGGTACTACAGTTTTTCAGATTACCTTTGAGCTTTAATTAATATATAGGGGACAACTTGTTAATTTATTTTCTTTGTACTCAATAAGTATGGTATTAGCAGAAAATTTAATTTGTGATTTGTTCCTTCAAAGGTGAACTTAGTATGGTTCTTTTGGAATGAAACGAAATTTCTGCGACAGTTGACTCCCATAGGCAGAAGATTCCTGTCCAGTTGGGGACGAGTTCTTAAAAGTTCATTCCGCAATAAACTAATAAATTTGAAGTTAATTTTGATAGCGTAGATAGAAAGTCTGCAAACTTTTCCAAATAAATTCTACAGAAACTATAATTTCTATGATTTATGCCCCAGCTGAATACCATTTGGAGTTATTTCTTAGGAATGTGGATAACAAGGACCCAGCATAGGTATGCTAACAATTGGGATTGATATCACTTCTCTTTTCTTTTTTTCTTTTTCCGGTGCGAGAAGTGAAAATTTATTTGTTGAAATCGTCCTAATTAATTTAGCTCACAGACAACACTAACAACCAAGTAGTTGCTTATTAACTTGACAAAGCGAACAGGAAGAGAGCAATATATGCCCAAGTTTTTAAGTTTCTTTGCCATATATTTGTTATTCATGTCACTGGAAAGGATATACATATTCCACATGTGAAAAGGTTGCTGATGCTCATGCAAAACCCTATTTGGTACCAGCAGATAAACTGATCTTGGAATTGGAAAATGAAAATGAAAGCACCAAAAGATCATCAATAGTTCAAAAACTGATTCAGATCACTAGCAGATAAACTGATCTTGAAATTCGAAAATGAAAATGAAAGCACCAAAGATCATCAATATATCAAACTGCTAACACTGCTTCTGATTCAGATAATTGCAACCAATAACAATTACATATATAAGATTAATTTTCCCCTCACACACAATGAAAACTAGATATTCTTAGCTGGATAGAAAGCTTACCAAAACTATGGCTAGCATTACAGGCATCTGAAACCAATCGTCCATGTTTTATCTTCGTGTCCAAATAGCTCATTGCTATCTTTTGTTCCTCTAGTTCATAAAGCTCCTCCTTGCATAAAAGTGATCGTAAGAGAAAATATACACACCTGAACGGTACCAAGACAAACAAGTTTTAGCTTTGCATATGTTCCTTGCAAAATATGAATCACAAAATTGCACACTAATTTTATATGATATGAGAGTACTTCTGAAGAGACTAGAAGTTCAATAACAGGCATCAGATATACAACTTAATTATTAAACCAAGAACAAAAACAAAAACAGTTCACACTGAAACAACTGACCATAA
Source organism: Lycium ferocissimum (assembly GCF_029784015.1). Classification (NCBI taxonomy): domain Eukaryota; kingdom Viridiplantae; phylum Streptophyta; class Magnoliopsida; order Solanales; family Solanaceae; genus Lycium; species Lycium ferocissimum. The sequence continues at coordinate 5,404,595 of NC_081343.1, read as the reverse complement.
GCTCAACGTGTTAATTTAAACAACTTAGGTCCCAACAGACGCAATCTCTTTTTGTCCCAAAAAAGAGAAACGAGAGATGCCCAATTCTCACTTTACACAGCACTTAATGAATACACCAAAAAAAAAAAATTGTTCATTGATCCTTCCATTACACATACACCAAGTGGTAACCAGTGAAGGACGATAGGGAAAATATATTTCTTATCGCTGGTTCCAGTTGAAGAGAAAATTGATAGAAAAAAGTTGTTTAACAGACTAAATCAGCTCTGTTTGAGCAATAAGGAGAGGAAATTAATAACATGAGAACTGTAAAAATCTTTACACATGTTTATGCATATATTTAAAACCCTTGCAAACTTAAAGATCTGCAAAACCTGTTACCTTTGGAACCACAACTTGAATAATTGGTTGCCAATAAGTAGTTAACTTTGAATAATTAATATGCAACCACCACAAAAGTCTAGGCAATTTTTAAAACAAACTAATTATGCAGCTTTGGTACATGATACTGAAGGTGTGTGGGAAGAAAATTAGTATATTAATTAATGGAAATCGATCTTCATAAAAAGATGAAACAAAAACAAAAGATTATACCTTTTTTGGGGTTATCCATGCCTCCAGTATTTGGTTGCCATAATTCTTCCTAGTATTCAAACTTTGAGAAAGTAATTTAAATTGTTCAAGAGCTACTTGCACTGGATTAGACTGATTCCTAGTGATAGCTGTTAAGGCTAGCCCTACTTCTCCCACAAAAAATTTATCCGATGGTTGCGGATCCAAACTGTTGTAAGGCCTAAAGGAACAAGAATTACTACTCTGGCGAGTAAATTGTTGGTTATTCTCATGATCCTGGTTAACATCACCCCAAATTTTGTCACTTAAGTAGAATAGCTCTTCCTCGTATGGGACGCTCGGAGTCCTCCCCCTCTTTAAATAATTCTTTTCAAGCTCCAGTGATGGTGTCTCAGTATATATCATTTTTTTCTTACTTGATGGCTTCCCCTCGGATTCCTTTGAACCACCACGTTTATCATCCAGTGAATGCGTCACCCTTAGATATTTTCCGTTCCTTTTCTTTTCCATGGAATCATTTTTTCCCCTTGACAATGACATCACTTCATCATAGTCATATCCTCTATGCCTCTTCTTTTTACTTTGTCGGGAATCTGCATTTGAAAAAATGTATAGAACGAATAAGAGAATACATAGTGAAGAAGGAATATATAGAATCTTACTTTTCATTTCCAAGTAAACAAATACCTATTACTAGTGTTTTAGTACTCAAATTGGTGTTTCTAATTCAATACAATATTAGTTATTTAGATAGTAATATCTTTATAAACCTATTATTCCACCTACTGATTAATTTCTGGAATATCTTCACAAATCTCACTTAAAGTTTCATCTAATAACTCATGCTTCTCCTATAGTTTTAATATTAAGGACTCCCTTTTCTTTGATATTCAGAATAATAAAACTATTTTAACTTGTAAATTGATAATTTTCCCTTTAATTATATAGGGTTAACTAACAAGAGAAATTAATTGTGCTTTATTTTTCTCTAAATGATACCGTGAGGTAATAGCAGGCTCATAATAAAAAGAGAACATGGAAAATGTAATAGCATTGACTGGAAAAACATATTGTGTTTTTCTTGTGGTATCTCTTTGCCTTTCTTGTGGAGTGCCTAATCCTCCATCTTCCATCTTCAAAACAGAAGCAGAGAGACAGAATTAAGGATAATCTAGAGATGAATTCTTTAATGGGAGAGAAGAGGAAGAGTCAGGAAAAAGAAAAGTCACAGTAATGGGCGGGAAATAGGAAGAGTCATGAAACAGGAGTGTGTAATTATTTTCAATCATTTTCAATGTAAAACTAGTTTAAAATGAATGGGACGGAATCATTATTACTAATACATACTCCAAAATGAATTTCAAACTTGAGCCTGTTTGGATTAGCTGAAAAAATTTGTTTTTAAGCATAAGTGCTTGAAGTATTAAAAATTATTTTATAAATAGGAGGTCACGTGTCATATCTAGTATTTGGATAAAAGTGTTTATATGAAAAATGGGATGGATTGAGACATTTTGAAATTATAAGAGATAAAAGGATAAAGTTGTTGGTCAAACTAAATGGTTTTTTGGTTTTGACTTATTTTAAGTACTTTTTAACTTAATTTAACCGTTAATATAATACATACTCCAAAATGAATTTCAAACTTGTCCTCTTGAAGTTTACTACTCCCTCCGTTTCATAATAACGGGTGTTTTTAGTTTGGGCACATCCCTTAAAAAAATTACTCACTTTAAAAAAGTATGAAGTGTTTTTACTAACTTGCCCTTAATCAAATGCCATGAAAAAAGAAGTATAGCTCTTTAATGTTTTCTTGGTTATGTAAAAATCCACTTATTTAATAAAGATTAAATTGGAAGAAAAAAATTAATATTTTCTTGATTTTGTGAAACACCGCTTATTTTGAATAAAATGTAAAGGTAAAAACACCACTTATTATGAAATGGATGAGTAAATACATCAGCAAGCATCAAGCTCACAAGTTGTGAATTATTTTTAGAGATGTATTTCTCTTGTATTCTCTTGTACTCTATGGTAAAATATTTGTTTTATGTGTGGCTCGACTAATGTAAAACGCATGACTTATATCAAATCAAGATTAAATCTCGTCCATTAGATCAGTTATAAGTCTTAAACTCTATTATAAGTTAGTTCTCCCTCTACCCATTAGTATCATGACCGACTTAATGAGGAAGCCACTAAAGCAATACCTTTAGGCTCCCAAAATTTAAGGCCTCAATTTCTTTATTTTATATATTATAAAATCCTCTATTTCAATTTATGTACTGTTTGAAATATGAGGATCAAAATACTCAATTTCTTACTATGAATTCGAATATCATTTCTTCAAAATATTACAGAAAAAGCTTAAGAAAAATATTTGACTCCCAAACAGTAACACCTTCACATAAAACGGGGCGGATAGAATAATAAAAAAATATTAGTTTTATGCTGATTTCTTTTGAATGCAATAGAAGTTATTTGGACAAATAACCCAAATTATAATAAACATACAATATATGATAATTAGCAATTTGATGACATCTTTGATAATTTAAAAATGGAGTCTTGTAGACATAAAGGGTAGATTAAATGATTTTCAGTTCAAAATAGACTTGAATTATTCTAGAAGTATGAAATTATTCTAACATCTACTCAGTGGTACAAAATTGAGATTATGAGAATTTATTGGAAAAAATTATCTTAACCGTATGTTTCTTAAAATTATATCATCTACATCTTAGTGAGTAGAGTTGTCAAATATCTCCTATCATGGGAGCTAGCAGGTAACAGGGAGATGAACAAGGTATATACAAGATGTACACCATAGGTACAAAAAAGAGAAGAAATAAATTGATTTTTTAATTAAATTAATTTAAGGCCTCTTACAAAGTTTTGCCTTGAACCACTGATTTTGTTGAGTCGCTCCGATTAGAGTTACCACATATTCTCTGCACAATTCCATCACTGATAATTGTGGTAACGTAAAGCTAGGGTAAAGAGGTAGAAATCAATTTCAACTAACTCTTCCCCTTTGGGTTGGTTCACGTCGCAGTCGCCTGGTGTCCTCCGTGATCGCCTAAGTAACAAGTTCAATTCTAGGCTATTAGCACTTTGGGTCAGTTTGTGACTATTAGGGAGTCGATTTGTTAAGAGTCAGGTATGTACAACTAATAAATAGGGTTGTGTCTCCTGTGAACATGTGTAAGAAAATATCCGGATCAGAATGCAATCACTCTTTTTCTTTTCTGCTACACTTCTTCTCTCTGGTAATTGCTCTTGTAATCTCAATTGTATGTGACATTTAGCTGTGTAATTCAGCTTAGATTGTAGAATTTATCATGGTATCGGAGCTGGTGAAGTAAATTGAAGCTCGATTAGGTAGAATTGCTCGCAATTACTGATTCACGAAACCTGACATTGCTCAACAATGGCGGATGATGAAGTACTTAATTAGCAAGTTAAATCACAGTCACGCATCAACTGATAAGAAGCTATGGAGAAACATTTTAAATTTTACATTTAATTATTTTTAAATAATGAAATTCATGATTTGCCACCTTAAACTACTATTCTCTGTATCAGCTCAACAACAAAAAAAAAAAAAAGTGACGCAAATAAACTTGTTAGAGAAAGGGTTCAATTTAATAACGTATGACTTATCTTAAAGTTGGCAAGTACCATAGTCTCCGTGAGGAATGTTGGTGTTGGAAATAGGTGAAAACAAAAAAGAAAAAGAAAGAAGTATTTGTGAGCTAAAGATTAACAACTTAGACATGTTACATGATCTACAAATCCTCAATTACCAGTAAATGCGTGTTGTTGACACCAGGAGTTGAAATTAACAGCACATTCACTAGGAGTTGTTGACACCAGGAATTGAAGTCCATCCAGATTTAGGTACTGGATTCAGACCTAGGGAAGTCCATCACTTGGGTCGTACTTTGCACGATTGTCCTTATTCGGGGGTGGTCTTTAATTTTTGCCCCTCAAATTGCTGGTCTTTAATTTTTGCCCAGATATTATCACAAAATGCGTGTTAGATAGGAAATGATAATACAATAGTTTTGGATATAGTTGGTTAACTATTATTGTGATTAATAGCAGCTTTATGTTGCAGAAAATGGAGCACCCAATTCCATAATGCTAAATTCTGAAGCCAGCAATATCAATTTGTAGTCCACACAGTATCTCTAGAAAACAAAAACGAAAAGTAACCTTCTGAATGGAAGTTCTTAATTAGCCCGATCCATCAATTGCAAAATCTTAATATTAATTCTTGCAGAATTTATAGCAACATCCGGTGCGTATATCCTATCCATCACACACCACATCTGCTCAAAACCATCAGTCCAAATATTCAATGCAGCTTCCATCCTAAAAAAGAATTAACACCAATAAATATAGCCACTGTGACGTACATATTGTCTTATACTCCATGATTAAAGAAAAACATACAGATCTCATTTTATGGTTGGCTCTGAATGGAAGGCTGAGTACAAGTGATAGGTTGTTTAAATGGGGAGTGGATCCCCTCCAGTAGAGGTTACGTCCAGTTCTTCCGGTACACAACTAGATTCATTACACGTGTCTCACTTAAAAGCTGTTAGAACCCGTATTTTTGTACAGTGGAATAATCTGGATTAATTACGATAAGTTAAGGACAAAAATTATTTCGGGATACAAAGTCGGGATTCTTGACCTTCGATTTTATTTTGAGATATAAGTCTTTATTGGTATGGAACAATTAGAAAAATTTGGGGCCAAAAGTGATAAAAATTGGAAGTGGAAAATCATCCACAATTTCCATGGCTATCTTCACAATTTTGTGTCACCTTTTAAGTGGTCCAACTCATTTAATGTGGGCCAAGGGAACTTGACCAAGTCTTGCTCTACTTGAAATAAAGATGACCACTTCATTCTTTTAACTTCATCCACTTGAAAAATAAAAGAAGTGAAGACTCCCTCCATTAAGGAAGCTCACGGCCAGCAGCAGCAAAATCATCCCTCATTTCTTGTCCTCCAAAAATTATTTTGATGATGAAAACCCACTATTTTGAGGTCCCTAAGTGACGTGGACAGGAGCGATCTAGCCATCAATTTTTGAGATTTCAAACCCTAGCCTAATTGTGGAGTAAAGAAGAAAGGTAAGAATTTCTCTTGTTTTATGAGTTGTGAATGTTTTGTGCACATTGTAGTATGTTAATATGGATGAAAATCATGAGATATAGTATGTTGGAAGTGGGTTGTGTGATGTTGTGCTAAGCTGTAATGGGTATTGTGATTGGGTTATTGAATAAATTCCTTGTAGCATGTTAAATTGTTGTAGGGTGTAGGATGGCTAAGAATCATCAAAATATGTATATGTGTAGTGATAGACGAATATGGGTCATGCTATATGCCAAAGAACACACTAATGTCGCTTAGCGTTTTAATGGTTGTTGTGATGACTTCTAGTTTGGAAATGAAAGTTTAATGTCCCAAAGTGATATGGTGAATTGTTGCGGGCTGTTTTGAGGCTGGTCGTGCATTTGACATGAATTGTATATTTTATGAAAATGACATCGTTATATTGAGGATTGTGATGCAAAGCATGACTTGAAAATGAGGAAAAATGAAAAGAGGGCTGCTTTCTTGGGACTGTTTTCGCCCAAAAATGGAAAAAATTGTGGGTTGTTGGAATTATTATGTGAATTGTTTAGAATGTTCTTGAATGTTGTTAGTATGGGTTTGGGTTAATAATCAAATGTATAGCGATAATACGGCTTGAATGTAAACCGTTGAGTTAATTTATGTAAGTTGTTGAATAATAGAAAAGAAAGCTATTATTGTTGTTTTGCCTTTCGGATTGGTTGTTGATGTTGTTAGGATTGGTCGTTGTTGTTGTTGTTGATTGATATGGCCGAGTTAGATTCTGGGTAGCCTATTTATAGGGGAAATGACCTAATTTCCGGAATTGGCAAATTTGGAATCTAATGCCCAAAAAGTCTTTGGCTAATAATTGGCATTTTATGGCTTGTTTATAGATCGTGGGCAGCCCGAATCATAGATTGGATTAGCTTGAGTTTGGGTCATTTGGAGAGCGTTTGAGGTATGTAAAGTAACCTTCCTTTTTGGCATGTCTCGTTGAATTAGGCTATGATTCAAGCCTCGAGGAAACTCTATTCTCGAAATCCGAGCTTGTACGTGATTCGCACTTGTTTCCTTGGTATCCTTGTGCTAATATGCCATAATATTGATCCTTACATCCTTGGAATTAATAATTTGCAAAGGCTACTTAAAAGCTGATTTTTTTTTAAGAACTTATTCATTAGTGATTCAAAAACTACAAACGCTCATAACTTTCTCGAGAAGCTCGAATGCTTTGAAACTTTCGTAGGAGTTTGTATGATATATAATGAGTATGTTTTTCATAGGTGGCTCAGTTCGGGTCTATACTCGTCCGTGGGTCCCGCGACGCCCTTTTATGTAAACTCGGCAACTTTGAAACAAAAAGTGATAATTATTATTCCGATTTCGAATATGACTATTTTATTTATCCTTCGGGTTTATACTAATGATTTTATGCATATGATTCCTCACTACTCCGCTCGTGCCTACTATGATATCGTTCGCGGCTCCCGGCCTTCGTTGTCGTGCGCTTTGTGATACATTCCGGTGTTATCTCGTGTTTATGGTTCACCGTGCTCTTTGGAGGGCCGGGTTCCACTTATGTTTGGCGTTATCGTGATCGGCGTTATCTTTGTGTTGTGATGTGTGAGGGGATTCGAGATTTGAAACTTTCGGTGTTATCTGTGTTATGGCGCCATCGACGGCGACCATATTTTCCTTCGTGCCCTATGCATAATTTATACTTTGGAAATAAAAATTTTGATATTTTTGGATATGTATTATTTTCCATACTTCCGATTCGATTATTGTTGATTTCGCCCGCTTTGCATACTCGACATATTTCGTTTACCCCCTCTCCGGGCTTTCATGCCCGCAGTGGTCGCACGTTCACCGGTGATCCACACGGACACCCTTACCTTTTGGGAGTGCTCCTCTCATTCGGAGCTTATACTTTTGGTATATATATTCTTCGTTGATTTATATATATTGTTCATGGGTACGGCGGGGCCCCGTCAAAGATATGATTCTCGTCTAAATACGTTTAGGATCTACGACTTGTTTTGTGGGTCGTGCCTATGAGTTCGTGTGTGTGTATACGTCGTGTTTGGGGCGATCCCAGCCGCCGCGGCGGCCGGATATATGATATTTTGTTGAGTGTGGCCTTTGTTGGTATTTTAGTCACGCAGGGTTATTTTGGATAGTCCATTAAACAAAGGAAAAATTTTTTCCGGAAATTATCTAAATTTGAAACATAGCCTTGTCTTCGCTATATATTTGAATGCGTTCGTTATGATTTGAGATAGCGTTTGATAGATGTGTTTGGGTGCCCAGATCGGGCACTAGTCACCGCCTACGGGGTTGGGTCGTGACAAAAGCAATGGTCAAGATTTGTCTGGTGAAACTGTTATTCTGACCGTGGTTATATTCCCTTTCGTCCATCTTTGGACCATTTAGCCCAATCTTCCTCTTATGTAATGAAAATAATCCTCCACTTTTTAATCTTATATTTTTGCAGAACTTCACCCGTTTCTATAACGAATTAGTTTAGGCAGTAATTAAGTTTTAGAAATTCTACCATGGATTAATTGAGTGAAGAACTAGTTGGCTTCACATTGTAGAAAAAGTTCAACAAGATTCGACAGGAGTTACATGGAATATCAATCGAAAGGGACGAGGGAGAGGTAAAACATAATTAGAACAATGAACCGAAAAAAAAAAAATGAAAAACACTAATGCTATAGCTTTTGATGTTCTAAAATTACTTCAGTTACTGGATATAATCGCCAGGAAGTGTTGGATATGAATACTTTCTCTATTAAGAAGATGTATCAAAAGCTACGAGGGGATTTCATCAAAGTACCTTGGAGGAGATTGGAGTGCAACAACCTTGGACTTCCAAAATGGATATTCACTCTCGGATTCTTGGAAATTATATACTAGGACAAAAGCTAGTTTCGTGGTGGATGACAAAGAATGTGCCTTATGCAAGGTAATAGGACATGGACCATCTCTTCTTCAAATGCCCTTATTCTAAGAATTTGTGGACTAAGCCACCGGGCTGGCAAGGAGTGCATCGACGTTCCTAGGTTGGAATGCGGGAACTAGTATGGGCGGGTAAGTTTGTGAAAAAAATGCTAGAACTATGGTGTACGAATGGTGTTGGCAAGAGTCTACTTCATAATGGGGGAAAGAAATAATAGGATATTCCAGACAACTAGACCTCATAAGTATTATGCAAGATGATAGTGCAGAAATACATTCTCGAGTGCCGCATTCTCAAAGCTTTGGTGCTCAAGAACATGAATTACTACCCGTAGAAGTAATAGGTATAATGTTGAGTTCATGTAGAAGGAAGTATGATGGGTAACTGGGATGGTCTCTGTTTGTTTGTAGGTTGGGGTATGTCCAACTTTCTGGGGGTTTTAATTTGCTTGTACATATTTCCCTTGGTATATAAAGATCACTTATTTACCAAAAAAAAAAAAAAATTACTTCAGTTACTCAATTTGATCTTGCAATTTCACCTCCTTAAAATATTAAATAACGACAGTTTCTAAGGTTCAAGCCTGTAAAGTGACATTGGAGATAGACGAAAGAGAAGATAAAACCATGGTTAAAATAATAGTTTAACCAGACAAATCTTGACCATTGCTTTCTAAGTGCGACACGTGCAAGAAATCTGGTTGTGTACCGGATGAACTGGACGAAACCCCCACTGGAGGGGATCCGCTCCAGTTTAAATGGGGCATAGTGAATACAGAAACATGCCCATTATGTGATCAGGCTAATGCCAGCATATCCTATCTTTTCTTCACTTGTGCTGTTTCTTGGATCATCTGGAAAAGGCTATTGGTTTGGATGGGCATTAACAGGGGACCTATGGGCTATGGCGTGGGAAGATGAAATCAAATCAGCTGTAATGTCAGGTGGTGTGTATTTCATATGGATGGAAAGGAACCAACGGGTGTTGCATAACAAGCAACAAAGCATTGAGACTTTGCTCAGAAGACTTATCCAGGAGATACATCATGGAGGGGCATTACAAAGAAGATTGAGAGCTTGGCTCGAATAGCATAACCATTATCCCTAGCTACTGAGAGTAGTTCTAGTTGTCGGGTGTGCGAACAAAGTAACACGTTGGTAGCTAAAAAAAAAAAAGAAAAAGAAAAGAAAGCTACCTTACAAGGTGTTGGATACTCTTAATTTTGTGAGGCCTTTTGGGAAAAACAGTTGGGGCTTGGTCCAAAGCGGACAATATCATACCGTATAAGAGTATCTTTGGACCATTTTAGCCCAACAATTGATATCAGAGCCAATGGGTTGGCAGAATGAGTATGAAAATGGCGGAGTGTGGCGTGGGACCCGGCTTAGTTCCTTTGCCCGTCTATGGACCTGTTTACGTCCTTTGCCCGTCTATGGGCCGGTTTACGACCCTTACCCATAGCTTTGAAGGCGCATACACAGCCTTTAGGCTTTAGTGATCGTAAATACTTTGATGATGTGGGTGGCACAAAGACACGTTGAATCTCTGACCCTTGATGAGTAGTGTGGAACTTAGTTCGAGGGGGAGATTGTTGGGTGTGCGAACAAAGTACCACATTGATAGCTGTAAAAAAAAAAATAGCTACTTATAAGGTCTTGAATACTCCTAATAGTGTGAGGCCTTTTGGGGAAAACCGCATTTAAAGCGGACAATATCACACCGTATTACGAGTATCTTTGGACCATTTAGCCCAACACTAGCTAATGCAACAGTCGTATTTTGTGATTGAGTAGCCATCTGTCATTTTGGGGCTATATGTCCAAAAGACAGTTTTTTGCTCTGTACCTAAACTCTTCACTTGATAATAAAATTCTTTATTATAAAAAATAAAAAAAACATATAGATTTACAATTTCCCAATTTCCAACTCACAGAGCTAGTAATAATGACTGCCATTCATACATGATTCTAGCAAGCTAGTACTGCTAATTCAGATTTGAAACTGCTAAAACCTACACGGCCATAATGTTACATACCTTAATACTTCTTGTTCTTCTTTTCATAGTTTCCGGTGGCATGATGATATTCTGATGGTAATAACACATTTAATGTCTTGCCAAGTTTTATTTCATAAGAGTTGGCAAGTTCAAACCTAAAGATAATCAAGAAATAAAATAAATCAAGTGTATGATTAGAGCTCTACAAATTAAATGGAAATGGAGGATAATATCCACAACTTACCAGTAAGCCAAACACTGAAATGGATGATAAAGCTTGTAGAATTGTTGTAGTTTGTCCTTTTTCCGGAGACTAATCGATCCCTTTTTTCGCTTTCTCAGATTAAGTCCATGAAGCTGAAATCACGGCAAGTAAAATGGAAATACTATTCTGAATTTTCTACCTTGTGCCTTCTGGTGTCTATCTGATGTTACTAAGCAAATGATTGATGTGTAATGTTTACATGAACAATCAATTCATTAGCTTAATTTAATGCCTCTGTTTCATCCTACTTTTTCTGCATGAAGAAACACAGATAATCCATCCTAGAAAATATGGAACAGTTATCTGCTTCTCATGGACAGATCGACTCCATGGGAATTCAAATGATCTCTGGCAAAAGACAAATGTCTCTGTCTTTTGCGACCAAAGATGTGTATTTTCTAAAAATTGAACGTAGAAACTGAAAAAGGCTCATTAATCAATTGATGACCGGTATTTCGTGAAATGCATGCAAGCTGCCTTTAACTATGGGAAATGAATCATTGAATACAAATATCAATGTAATCTTGATAGATATGCATATATGTGTTGCCTACCAACAGATACAATGATAGGTTCTCCCATCTCTGCTCCATCATTAATCCAACTCAACATGGAAGTTGCAAAAAACACTCAAGAAGAAAATACTCTTAATTCAACAAATATCAGCGTATTAATTACTTCAAATTGAAATGAATACGAAAACTACTTTTACGTTATCTACGTACATGAACTCTTCATTAGGCTTTACATATCTTCAAACGAGAGTGACATGAATATGGTTACAAGATGCAGACTCTTCAAAATACCCTAAGAATTAGCAGCAAATTAAACTGCACATACTCACACCAAGAGAAACGTTATAATTCGGCAGAGAACGTCTCGGGTGGAGGAGTACAGTTACGTTATAAAAGGGATAATAGAGAAAGAGAGCTAATAGCTTATAAAGCTCCTTCTCCAATAAAGTATTCCAAACATTCACTTCTGAAGAATTTGAACTAATCGTGCCACAATTGAGTGATTCTGATCAATCCTTACATCGACACAATACAATATCTGACTACATTAACATGTAATAATGAAGTTCAGTTGATTTTTCATGGACCATAAGCTTTCATTTTCCTTCCGTTGCTCAAGATCAATTGGAAAATAAATATATGAGATATCTACTTTCCACAAAACTTCTCTTTGATTTTACGGCTAAATACAAATTTATTAAAGTGATAGTTTCTAATACGTTAATCATCCTGCTCAGATATCTTCCTTTATAGCTCCTCTGTGAGACAACCGAAACTGATTCAGTGAAACATATACGTGCTAATACATGAACAAAATAAATTCTCCTGTCCCAATTAATTAATGAAAAATATTATATAACTTATAACTTTAGTTCATACAATAAATCAGCAATTAGCGTATAGGACTGGAGGAAAAAATTGGCGGTAACGACAGTTGAAAATCTTCTATCTTTGCCATTGTATGTAAATTTCCAAGGCTAATTAGCGTTCAAAATCTATTGCTAGAAGTCTCAACTCTCAAGGTTGTAATATTTATGTTGTGGATCAGCTCTCATAGCCTGACGCGGCCCTGGTATTGGATCGCACTAACTGAGTTAGAATGACTTCAAGAATTCTGAATTTTAATCCTTTGTAAATAGCTTCTTTGTTTTCTTTATTTTCATCATAACACTATATTTTAAATGTTTTACTAGCTTGTTTTCAACCAAAAAAGTGTAAAGGCAAAAAACAAAGAGTTTATACCAAAGCCATGCTAACTATGTTCATGCTAATTATATTTTCTTTCTTTCTTTCCTTTTTTTTTTTTTTTTTTTTTTTTGATAAGTATATTTTTCTTTCTTTTGCAATATCTCATGTTGTTATGGATTACTATTTCACTATCTTAACAGGTTCTCATTTGTGACTAGGTTCTAGTATAAATCTTTGTTTGCCAATTAGTTTTATCCTAAATCTGGTCTTCCTTTTTAACTTTCCACATATTATATTAAAATCTTCTATATATTAAGTTGTTTCCAATAAGGCAAGCCTCTTAGTATAAGAATCAGATCTGTAAATTTCTTCTCACTTGAATTTTCAGTGCTTTTAGAGGTTACTGGTCTCACAAACCTCTTTTTTATTTGAACGGGGGAGTTATACCATCACTTCCTCTTCTAAAAAATCCACGAGTAGATCAGTTCATGCAAAATGAGAGAACACTGATTCTCTGTTAAAAAGAGAATCTAAACATGTTTCTGCACTTGCTATTTATTTTCTATGCAATTCAATAGGCAACAAAGCACATCAAGTAAACCAAGAATAATCAATTATCAAATATTAAGAAGAATGAGAAAAGAGGATGTCTAATTTTTTTACCTCTTTCATATGACGCACCGTTTCGCTGTCAATTGGAATATTATCATAGATTCCAGCACACATCATGATAGTATCAATGGTGAAAGGACCAGCACCATTTATCTTCAGCTTAAACCTTGCACTTGGTATATCACCAATGTCGTCTTTTTCAATATTAGACAGATTAATTTTTCCATCAACAACTTGTTTAGCCAAGATAATCAAGTCCGCTGCTCTATATCCAAATTTCGCTTTGCCTTTTAGCTCTTCCTCTCTAAAACTTGCTAATTCTTCTGGACTCGGAAAGTCTCCAATAGGTGTAATATTAGTTCTCTTTCTTTTGGACATGACTTTTTTAAGTTGTAGATCACAAAGAGCCTTTGCCAGATCCAAAGATGTCTTCCACCTAAGTAAAAGTTGGCAATATATATTTTTAACATCAAGCACTCTGAGCGATACCATATTAATTCATTTAGATGGTCAAAGAATCTAGCTTTACTTCAAAGGCGTTGATGTTTGAGTTTTAGAAACTTAACAAGGTTTTTCAGCTTCTTTCTACGTTTTGTTGCATCTATGAACTTACGGGCAAAAGCGAAGAAGAAGAGACTTGGCCACATCTTCAAATAAGGTTGGTGATCGAAACAACCGACCAAATCCTTTGGCCTCAGCATCTGGATGAATCTTATGAAAACATCCCACATCTTGTTCATCCTTATCAGAGAGTCTCAGCATTCTCTTCACCTGAGACTACATAGAAAACATTATTTCAAGTCAGGTTCTTTATAGTTTTTTAGATGTTCTCCTATTTTTTCTTTTTGTGTGTTTACAAGGAGAGAAGCAAGAATAGTACCAGGATGGCTCGCTCATCCTTAAGTGAAAGAACACTTGCACCATAAACCTTAACGACAAGATGATCCCCTCCAGGAGGTTGTGAAACGAAAGTCATAGCAGATGTGACGGAATCTGCCAATCGCAGAGGACGGAAAAGGCTTTTAGTGGACGGCTCCCAATGGTTGGGAGCCATCATGAAAAACCCATGGTTGCACACCGCTTTTTGTAAATTGAACAATGGAAACTTCTTCAATTTGATAACGAAATCCCAAGATGGTAGTGTCTCCATTTATTTTATTTTTTTTCTGCATTCAGAAGTGTAATTCTATTTGATAGTCTGATTCTGAAAAATTAAAAAAAGAAACGGGATTTTGTAAGGTGTGATTATGGCCAGGGACAAGGGGGCAAACTGAAAACCTGGATGCGCTATCAATCTATGTCAGTTATTTCATGGGAGCAACATCTACATGGAGTCATCAAGGGGCTAAAGGGAAGTCACAAACAGCTCAAATTTTCAAGATGATTTACACAGACTGTGTTGTCTCTGGATAGAAAAAAAGTAAGAAACCTGAAAACCTTCGAAAAAGTTGGTCGAGATCATGAAGTCATTGCTAGAGAAATAGCCTATGTTTGTTGTGTGGAGGATTTGTTCTTCTATGTCTGTTTTTCTGTTCTAGTTTGCCCCTGAGTGTCAGAGGCGGATGAAGCACTGCAACTAGGGGTTCAATTGAACCCCAAACTTTCGATGCGATTTATAAATTTATCTGTAAAAATTTTACTAATATTATAATAAATAATAGTAGATATGAACCCATAACTTTAGAAATATAATGGTTCAATGCTAAAAAATTTAAAAGGTTGAAGCCCTAGAGTTTAAATCGTAGATCGGCCTCTGCTGAGTGTGGTGCTGCTTCACTGGTGATTCATGAAACCGTTAGGTACCCAAAAAAGTAGTAGTATATTGTAATAAGTAACTCGCTTCAGGTTATTAACAATTTCTGTTTGGTTATTTCTTCTCTTTGTTAGCCACGGGAGATCAGGTCATTTCTGGATCTTTATTATTAGAAGCCCCCTTTCCCTCTAATTAACTTCATTTATAAAGGCAAAATACATATATTACCCCCTAAACTTGTCCGGAAGATTTGGTTGTACACTTCAACTTCAAATGTGGAGGATGACGTTGGCTAGTGAACTTCACAACCCAATTTATGACAAGTTAATGGGGGCATTTTATGAATTTTCCCATTTATAAAAACCATTTCTCTCCTTCTCATTTATAATATTCTTCTTTCCTCGTTAACTTTATAAAGTCCTTAGACTTTTTCTTGTTCCATCTTTTGTAAAATTTCCTGGTTTAAGTCAGTGAGGGACTTTATGTGTGTGTGGGGTGTGGGGTGGATGGGGATGGATAATACTAGTACTAAGTTATAAGCAACTGCAAATTTTTAGTCATGCATGTGAACAAATTAAGCACCTTGCATTTGCATGACCTTTAAACCACCTTAATTAATTCCTAGATATGTCTAGTCACATAATATCTTTGTCTTATTTTAAACCATAAATTTCAAAAGTCCTCTTTCATTCTTCTGTGTTCATTCTAGGGGTGTTAAAAAAGTATGAAAAATCGACCGAATTGACCTAATCTAATCATACCGAACCGATTTATAGTGTTTTTTCAATGAAACCATGACTTTTTATTTAAGCTTAAAACCGTCCCGAACAATTAGGGTGGTCTTTTTAATTTATTAAAAAAAACTAAAAAAAATCCCGAACCGAATAGCTTTACATATATGAAATATATTTTATATATTACAGATATGTTAAATTGAATATATAAAATATATTTTATAAGTTATATTTCAAATATAAATTAAAAAAGAATTGTGGCCACTGGACATATATGTATCAAATTCAACTTGTGGTTTCTGTGGCCTATAAGCTGATGTTTGTTTTGGCTCAATTGATCAACATTGTTGTCTTTGGTAAGTTACTATTCTCCCTGGTCAATCAGTGAGGGATTCACGTCATGATGATGCTATCGTTGTTGTCTTGCTACTTGATATTACACATTTCAGTTTAATTACTTTGTGAAGTTTTTTAATATCTTTTACATTAAATATTTCATAAGAAGAAATAAATAGAAGCTTTATTTGATGGTGTGCTACAAATAGGTTTGTGGAGGTCTGCGTCGTTACATTTTAATAATGGTGTATTCTTAGGTGACACTTTAAAATTAAAATAATCGAAAATTAATCGAACCGTACCGATATCGAAGAAAAATCGAGATAATGGGACGGTTTTGAAAAGTCTAATTTTGGTTATAACAAATAAAATAATCGAAAATTGGGATGGTATGATTATTTAAAAATAACCGACCGAACCGTCCCATTTACACCCCTAATCCAATCAAGCAACTTAATTGGTACTTATTTACTTACCTCTAAATGCCTTGTTAGCTCACTTTATCTTAGCTTACTTTATCTTATTGTAAGAAGGATATTCTCATCTCTGTCTCTACTTCCCTAAAACAGAAAAATGTACACCGATCAAGCAGCTAGTATTAAATAAAAGGATTAAGAAATAAGGTAATTCATAAGACATGCTGTAGTAATTTTCCCTTTAACTTTTTCCACTGCTACTCACCGAACAACTGAGAACTCTGTTATAAGAATGAACATTGAAGTGATGCCTATTCACCTATCTGTAGGATCTCGAGTTTATATCATTTCCTGGATGAAGGCAGCATTAAAGTTTCGGATTACTCATTGATCATATATTTTTTGTCATTTCTTTTTCAAATTCCATACACTCCTGATCATTGCATGACTGTTACTTACTCTCTTGATATTCACTCCTTCCAGCCACCTAAGGCTAAAGCAGTTCATCTATCTAATCTCAGGGGCTTATGTAACAATGTTTTCCAAAAAAAAAAAAAAAAAAAAAAAAAAAAAAGAAAGAAAGAAAGAGTGTACAGTCAATACAGCAAAGATAATTAACTTAAGAAGAAAGAGAAAACTAACCTCTGTGTGTTGGGAGTAAGAAGAAGAAGAGACACGCTAGCTTTGTTCCTAAATAAAGAAGAGATCAATTTGTTCAGATTAGATCAAATTATTTTTATCTAATCATTAGATTAGACAAGTCACTGAAGAGGTGTGTCAAAAATTAAAGTCCGTCTCAAAAAGAACTACTCGCTCCCTCCAAAACAATATCTTACTTTCCTTGTCACTTTGTACCAAAAAGATTAACACATTTCTATATTTAGAAGTAATTTAATTTTATAAAATGATTTACACATCTAAAGCATATTTTAGACCACATATTTCAAAAGTTTTTTTATTTTTATATTTTGTATCAAGTCAAACTAAGATAATTTTTTTGGGATAAAGGGAATCTTTTTCAAGGTATTTATTAAGAGCAAGTTACTAAAAATACATTTTACTTTCTAGGAATGAGAAATTTTTTTAAGGGTGTGCCCAAGCTAAAAACACCACTTATTTTGAAATGAGAAAAATATGATATACTCCCTCTGTTTCTAAATAAATAGCGTTTTAAGCTTTTCATTTTATTTCAAATAAGTGGTGCTTTAGAATTTGAAGAAGAAATTGATCTTATTCTTTCAAAATTACCCTTATCAAGAATCATTAACTATTTTTTCTAGGAAAGAGGTAATTTAAACAGAGATAAAATTTGATTAGGTATTAGTTAGTAAAAACACTTATAATTTTCAAGGAGCGAATAATTTCTTAAAAGGTGTAAATAAGCTAACAATAAAAAATAAAGGAAACAGAAGGAGTATATAAAATTACAAAAAGGGAAACATAAAGCCTTAACCTTCCATAAGTGACAAAAGAAATGTACATGATAGAAGCAATCAAGGGGGGTTACCCTTAGTCAGAAAGCCCGCCAAAAAAAGGGGATTCCCTCGCTTTTATTCTCTTTCATTTTGTAATTATCCATATCTTAGCTTAGGATATGTTTGGAAAGCCACCTGGTAATTGGAATTGATGGATAGTAATTACACAATCCAGTAATTACATGCTATAGTAATTACGACGACCTAGTTATTTGTCATAAGTCATAACGTAATTATAGTATAATTATAAGCTTACTGTTTGGTTGCACGAGTGTAATAACACAGTTAGATTAATTTAAAAATAAAATTTAATTATAAAAAATTAAAAGTTAACATTTGAAAAGTATGTGCCTTATAAATAATATAAAATTAGGTATTTAAGATATATATTTTTTCTTGAAAATATATTAACTAATAATCATATATTTGTAACTTATACTATAAAAAATAATTGATATATATATTTTAAATTAATAATAAAAATTAAAAACACACATTTTGTAAGAACCTCTTGGACTGCATGTTCAACAAAAAGATTAATATTATAAATATAATGACATAACATTATTCAAATATTTGATAAAATAATAATCTATCAATTGTGAGTCAAAATTGAACTGCATGCAACGTGAAATAATAAGTCAATAGTACTAAAGCAAATAAATTAAAATCGAAAATATAACTTAAATTCAAAATCCAAAAAATAAGTTTTACACAATACTCTTATGTCATTCAATATACTTTATTATGGATATACCTCATAGAATTCTCATAGTATAGAAGTATAAGTGTTTGAATTTAAGATATTAAGAGTATATTCAAAATTGTCATATTATAAGATGTATCGCGTAATTAACATTTTAGTTTATTTATCATGGACTAATGTCATTTTCTAATCAACCAAGCTAATGAATTGGCTGGATTAATTAATAATCAATACTCATTCATTTATATCGTAAAAAATAGGCGGAATAGTATGGGAGATCCCTGTACTTAATACTCTGTGACATCCCGGTGTTTGTACTTACATGTTTGTCAATTGAACCCATCTACCCATCAGAACTGAGCATTTTAAACACCTTTCATCCTATGTGGCATTTGACTTAGCTATGCGTATGATACACTCACTTTAGGCGAGTGAGGTCTTGTAAAAAGGCATTAACAGTCAATTTTTGCCTTTTAAAAGCCACCTTCTTCTCCAAATATTAAATCACCATTGTTGAACCAATTTTGAGCTCTGCCATAATGTTAGTACATTATGATATCCTCTGCATGAAACCAATGACTAAGTCCCCTGACTATTCCTAGGAAGGAACCATCAGTGTTGGTATTAGCCTGTAAAAAACCTCCATTAAGAGCTTCCCATTCGATCATGATGCTTCTAACCCCTGAAAGAACACCATATTTGACAAAATCAAAACTTCAAATTCAAATATCTAAAGTTTTTTAATGATTCTGATTTTTAGTGGAGTTTACAATTTTTTGTGCCTTTGGTGAGAAAGAAAGAGCGAGGAGAGAAAATTTATAGCCTAAAATGGGAAAAATTGAAGCCTAATTCCTTACTTATCCTATTATTTTGCTGTAATTAATAAATTATTGTCATATTTTATTATTAAGTGTAAGTAGCTTAAATAATTATAATTATGATTTAAAAATAGCTTATATCCATGTAAAAGACAAATGGTGCTTTAGTAATTTTGATTTATTATTTGAGTCATCATTTAAGGGTTGGGAAATGATACACCCTCTACATATTGAATGGAAACGATAACCCCCTTATGTAATATTTTTCAGTAAATTTTTTGTTCTTGGATAAATATCTTTTTCTTTTTCTTTTTAGAAATAAATTACAAAAATATATAACCCTTATTATTATTCCATTCACCTATTCAGTTGAAAATAATGTACTTATCTTTTATGAATTAACAACGACTTGGAATATTTTTGTTAATAAATTTCAAGCTAGGAGTTAGTATTTTCTTAAATGGTATGCTAAAAGTTATGTGAACACTTGTTTTGAACTGGAGGGAGTAATTTAATTTTAAAATTTCCATTTCACTGTGAATAAGATGATTTATAGTCATACATATATATTATAATTTATTGTAGACAACAAATTTAAAAGCTTTATTTTAAAACTCCGTGTCTAGTCAGAGTTTTCATATTAATAGGAATGGAGAGTGGAATTTTATCAAAATTTATAATTTGGCATGCATAAAGCGCACATGTTGAATGAGATTTATATATGTCCTAAATAGAGGTATTCAATGATCTAAATAGCTTAGCTCTTGAAGAGAAAACCAACAATTTTTCAAAGTTTAGTTCATACAATCTTTTTTTTTTCTCTAAAACTAAACACAAAAATATATAGCCAATTAAAATTAGGAAGAAAAAATATTGATACAAAATTAACATATGGTGTGGAAAATTATTTAATAACAAGCAAATGTCAGTATTTTCTTAAATTATGCTTAACAAATTATTCCAACCAGTTGTTATATCCTAAAAGATAATTACATTATTTTCCAATGGAATAGGTGAATGGGACGATAATAAAAATTATATTTTGTAATTTAATTAGACTACAAAAAAAGATCTTTATTCAAAAAAAAAAAAAATCACCTAGTCAGAGTTTCATAAATATTGGAGAGTGGAATTTTATCAAAATTTATAATTTGGCATTCGCATATGTGGAGGGAGATTTTTATCCCTTAGGGGTCATTTGATAGTTGAACTCTTGAAGAGACCAACTTATTCATTTGCTAATTTATCCATTAAAACTTGACACCAATTATGTTTTAAAATTAGGAAAAAAGCACCTTGTTAAATAATTTACGTACTTATACGCGTTTGGTATCTAGTTAGGAAGTAAGTTATTCATGAATAAAATTAGTACAACGTTTGGTTTGTAATTTAGAAACCGCATAACTAATACATGTATGAGTTATGATGAAATTTGTGTATTATTTTATGCGGGGTAGAAGATAGAATAACTAATACATGAATAAAAAGTTAAAATGACAATATTACCCTTATCATTCTCAACTAAATACTTTCCTTTTCTAAACAAATGTTTTATATAATATTTTAATATAATATTTTACGATAATATTTTAATTTTAATTATAAGCAAATATTTTAATTTTAAGAAGTATGTAATTTGTTAACTTTTAATATAACCAACCAACTTCCAAAGAGATGATTTATGCATAAGTAAGCCCTATATAACTAAACCCTGCATAACTAACAACTTATTTGGCCTAGTGGTTTTGAGGCCAAAAACGTTTTTTTGGGAGGAAAAAGCACTTATTTGGGTTATTTGAGATGTTTGGCTAATTAGTAAAACCGCTTTTAAGTAGAAGCGAGAACGGTTTTTTAACGTAGAGAAAGCGAGAAATTGAAAAAAGGAGAAGCAGAAAATCATTTTTTTCAAGATAAAAGTATCCCTACCATAAATACATATTAACAAGTATATCCCTCATTAATCCATTAATTTTTAATTAATAATTTATTTTTATTTTACTTAGTATAAAGTTTGCTTTCACATATGTAATAGGCTTTTATAATTTGTGGAATGATTTTTAATTTTATTTTGATCGTAAATTTTTAATAAATTTAAATCATTGTGTTGATATTGTATCAATATTTAATATTTTTATAATTTATATATGTATTATATTAAATGAAATTTTTAATATATAATTTTATTAAGTTTTAATTAAATAAAAGTAAGAACTTAATTAAAATCTTTCATAATAGATATTTAAAATAATTTCTCTTTGTACAATAATCTTGATATGTCCTTTTTCGTAATTTGACACTCAAAAATACTTTTAAAAAAAAATTAATCAAATACAATCTGCTTATTAAACACATCAAAAATATTTTTCAAATGAATTAGCCCAAACACATAAATCGTTTATACTAAAAGTACATTTTTAAAAATCACTTTTAAAAAAACACTTCTCAAAATAAATATTTTTTAGCCACTCTAATACCTGTATTACTATCACCTACATAACTAATAACTATATTACAAATCCCTAACCAGCTACCAAATGACTCCTTAACGTTAGCGGTAAGGTGAGATTGACTTATAATTTGGACAATAGAGTTAGATTGTTTGATTTTCCCAATTTTGTGTCCAAGTGCGATACAGTACATATGGCGGGAGGATGGAACCCAGATGGACTGTGAAGGAATCCGTAGGCGGTGGGTCGGTCCATGTGAAGAAGGTATTATTATCTATTGCTCCTTCTTTTTCTTTATTAGGGATTCACTTTTTACAGGTTAGGGCTATACATTCCTGATTACTCTGAGTGACCCACTGGGTTTCAGCTTTTCTTTCTTTTGAATAATAGATAGTGAGAGTGCTTTCTGGGCAAACCAAATTCTTTTTATCCATTATCACAATATATAGATTCCTTCAATTCTTCAAGGGAAAAGGGCTATAAATATCATTCATTATAAATTTGGATAAAAAATTAACTCTTCCGTTATTAAAATTTTCAAACATACCCGTCTTAATTAAAATCTTCGACATAACCCGGTTTCATTTTTAAATCCAAATCAACTAAATAAAAAACTCACATGTTATCTGCTCCCTTGCCTAATGGTTCCAGATGTAGGACTCGGGAACAAGTTGATCGTATATTGGTTTTTTTATATGGAGGGGCAGTTTTGACCCTTTTCCCGTTCTTCAAAGACCCATGAATCCCTCTGTTTTTTGCTGAATATTTCAAGAAAGCACTAAATATTCATGGTTACATTTGTGTTGGTTGGATGACTGACATCTATCATTTATTACTTGTGTTATTAGATACGTACAAGTATGTCCAGTTCACGCCGCAGGGCGAAGCCATGGAGGGAGTTCCTCATCGGAATCCTCTATGAAGAATTGGTGATTCATGACAAACATTTCAACCAACTAGACTGGCAAGGAGTTGTTCAAAAATTATATCATCAAACAGGCAAACAAATTGGTGTAACACAACTGCAGGCATTATGTAAAAAATTTAGAGATGAGACAAAGCAGTTCATGGATCTGTTACAAGTTACTGGTTATGAATGGAACCCAAATAACAACAAAGTAACTTGTAACGATGACGTCTGGGAAGATATTTATTGGGTGAGTTTGTTAAACCTACTATATTTTTCGTGGTCAAAATTTGAGTCTAATAAATTTATTTTCTTTCACAGATCCATGGTGGTAAGAAGATGTTTAGAAACAAAGGGCTTTTACATTATAAAATGTTAAGGGAGATATTTGGCACTGCTAAATATGGCAATCACAGTGTCAATTGTAGGTTTCTTTCAGAATCAGATGATGGTAAGAACCAGACAAACAGGGCACGTTCATCAAGGTCAATGTCAGCTCAGAGTTGTGATAATGTTTCTATTGTAGCAAAAGTCGGTGATGATATGCAGGATGTATGTATGGATAATAAAAGAAAGAAGAAAAGGAAGAAGCAGAGGGAGAAACATTGTGAAGAGGAAGTAAAAATTGTAAAATCTTCTCCATATTTCAAGAAAGTGCCTGACTATGAGGAGACTCGAAGTAGTCAAGCTATTTCTGATTTGTATATGAAGCCTATCAAGAGTGAGTGCATGGTTACTCCGGAAATGCATCAGAGGAGTAACAAAAGGAAGAGAAAGAAAAATGCTAAACGTGGTGATGATGAGAAATTGGGAAATGATAAGAGGGAAATGGATGCCAATCCAGTCCTGACTGGTCCTCCTGATACAAAATTGGAAAATATTAATGAGAATGATAATAAACAATCTGCTGATTTAGATGAGGGAAGTGCTACTGTTGCTTCAATTTCGGTTAATCGTGGTCATAATGCAGTGGTCAAGAGTATTGATGATCTCTTATCACAGTTTGTATACAAAGGTGGAAGCTTTAGTTCCGGTAAAAGGAAAACTGAAGATGAGAAGATTGTCCTCAAGTCACAAGTTAGTAGCCCTTTCTCTCGAAGGTTCAAAACAATGCAAAAGTCTTCGGAATCTGGCTCTATGATTGGAAATGAGAGTCATTTATCACATTCTGGGGAAGGAGGCTGCAGACCTAAAGCTGATAAAACTATGTTTGAACCTTGCGTATCTCAGAATTTGATTGATGAAAAGATGATTGAACAGAAAGCACGAGTAGTTTCCCCTTACTTTGTGAACTCAAAGAATGGTGAAATTGAAGTGAAGAAAGGAAGGTTGGTAAAACGTGTGATGAAAGGAAATGGAAAAAGTGACAAGAAATCACGAACCAAAGTTCGAGTGGTGTCCCCGTACTTTGCTAAGTCAACAGTGGGAGAAGACACAAAGGTAGGGGTGGATAGACCAAAGCCTTCTAAGAACTGTCTCACCAAAAGAAAGGTTTCTCCCTACTTTCAGACTGCACACCGTGAAAAGAAGAAGAGTGGAAAAAGTTCAAAAGGGCAGAAATCTCTCCTCTCTGCTTCCCAGAAAAGAGATGAGGCTTATTTAAGGAGGAGTGAAGATAACACGTGGGTACCTCCGCGATCCCATTTTAATCTCCTCCAAGAAAACCATGCTCATGATCCTTGGAGGGTGTTAGTTATTTGCATGCTTCTAAATTGCACCACTGGCGTGCAGGTAATTGTTGCCACTGTTCCCTTTCTTAAGTAGTCACGGGTTATTGAGATGTTTGGCTTATGTTGCTAGATAAAGTTTCCTGCATATTAAGCAGCAGCATCCTATGGGCAATTAGGAAGCAAATTTTAGACCTAAAAGTGATATATAGGCAGATTCCATTCTCAAAATAGGGGATATACAGGCAGTTAACTGGTGAAATTATTGTGTCAAAGTATCAGCTAATTGATAAACGTAAATACTTCTGATAAAGCCTTTCCATTTCTAGTCACATAATAGAACAGATGCAAGGATAGACCCAAGCATCAAAGCTCAAGTGTTTTGGGATAATTTATTGCTTTGCATTAGCTTAAAAGTACTGGTGGACCTATTTAATGAACAATATGTAAGGGACAGCCAATTTTGAATGGGGCATTCCCCTTTTCCTGTGGTTCGGGTTGCTTGTTGATCAGAAGTGAAGCAATGAGAGCCACATAGTTATTTGTGTCTTATATTTTGTATAATGACCTTGTTATGTGAGGGTTCTGTTTATGAGATCACATACTAATAGTGAGCACATGCATGTAGGTTGAGAGAGTGCTAGCAGAGTTTTTTACTCTGTGTCCAAATGCAGTGGTTGCTACAGAGGTTGCTGCAGAGGATATTGAAAATCTGATACGACCTTTAGGATTATATAGGAAGAGGTCACTGGATATTCAACGGCTCTCTCAAGAATATCTTGGAAAAACTTGGACTCATGTCACACAGCTGCATGGCATTGGCAAGTAAGACACGCAACTAAATGGATTTTAGCTCCTCATCACAGAGAAACTGAATTGATGCTTCTGTTTAACTTTCCAGGTATGCAGCTGATGCCTATGCAATATTTTGTACGGGCAAGTGGGATCGAGTCTATCCAAATGATCATATGCTAACTAAATACTGGGAATTCCTGCATGAAATCCATGGAAATGGCTAGGCCTAAGGGTTCAATGTATTTACTTGAAGTTAACAGCAGATAATGCGTAGTTAGGGGTATATTTGGGGGTCAGTTACATATTTTTGGTAGATTAAACCTCTGGACTTTTTTAGTGGTATAGAAGCCTTATGGTACTTACTAGGCAACTGTTTTAATATGTCATCTCTGTATATGACAGGTGCTGACTTCCTTTTCCAAGAGTATGTGAATCCTTGTTCTATTTTTATGGCTCAATACATATTGAACATCTAATATATAATATATGCTCAAACTGTCCCCATTAAACACAAATTTGACAATTCTAGATCAAGTTCAATCACATGCTACTGACATGGAAACATATCACAAAACAAGTCAAGGTCCAAAAAAGAGACAGAAGTTAACTGGAAATGGATGATTTTCGCTGCGGTTTACTCTTTCCGGCAATTTTTTTTTTCCTGACGTTAGTGTTTGAACCGGAATAGGAAGAAAGAGTGCATTTTCTCATAAAGTGTTCAATAGATGAAGAGAAAGACGTCTTCACTAATTCTCAAGCATTTGATTGTTTTTTGTTCTTCGACCCAGTTTTTGATCATTTGTAAAATGGCAGACACAGCATAAAGGTTGAATTTAGATATAAAAGGGTCAAATATTGTGCTTTTCGCGGAAAAGAGAGGAGTATTTGGGTGCCAAGCATCTCGATTTTTTCCAGTAAAGGTGCTTCTTCATCTAGAAATGTTGTAGTATCTAACCTAGGGAAGGCAATGGGGCGGTGCGGGACAGGTTTAAGTTCATGGGGGGCGGTGAGTTTTTCTGTATAAGCAGGGCGGGATAAATGATATGTTTTAAAATCTTAGGCGGAGCGGGGTGGTTATGGCTTTATTCCACTAACTAATATATGGACATTTTAGCATTCAACTACTCAAGTAGAAATATCCTCGGCCACTGTAAGTTCTGTACTTTTTTTTAGATTGACTTAAAAAGTTTCATGTAGTTTCCAAGAGCTTTATCATGAATCATAAGAATAAAAGTTAATTTCGACAGAATGTGCTATTACAGAACCAATTTTCAAAAGCTTATACGTTGCCAGTTAAAAGAATTTTACAAAACATAAACAACTCCTGTCATTATGAGAAGCAGCTTAATATGTTTTTGCTTCTATTGAGAAAACGCGAGAAAACTGTAGCAATAAGTGATATCATTCTTAACACATTTTCTTTGGAAACTAATGAAAGTTTGGTTTTTATGTTTATGATTTATAATTTTAAACAACTGCATTCATTATTAATATATTTAAGGTTAGTGATAGTTTTATCGGTTGTTCAAATCAGTACTCCGGAAAAGAATCAGTCACCAAGAAATGTTTTTCCGTAGTGTAAAGGAGCGAAAATTAGTACAAACTACATGCTGACAAAAACAATTACTCAAAAAAAAAATTTGAAGCGGGGTGGCCGGGGCTGGTTGAAAGAGATTTCTTTTCCTATACAGTGCGGGGTGGAGCAGTTGAAGTCTTCACGGGTTAAGGTTAAACCCGGCCCGCAACTGCCTCTCTCCACCTCGCCCCGCTACATATAAGAAAAAAAAGCTACATATAAGGTGTATGAATATTACTAATAACGTGAGACCTTTTAAGCAAAGCCGTGCGAGCTTGACCTAAATGTTATATCCCGTATTTTTTTTTAACGTCGGATTATTTGTAAGCTGAGGTGGGGCCCACACGTCAAGATTTTTTTTTTGGAACATGTGACAAGTTATATGAATCACATATGTGGAGTTAAACACAACTCAAGAAGGACCCTTGGGCCAAATCAAAGTGGAAGCCCTCCAAACGAATATTTTTAAGAAAATATTTTCGGGTGACCTGACTTTGAGGGGCAAAAACGGTATTATAAGTTTGGAATTTGGAAAAATACCAATAAATAGAAGTTGTAGATAATTGAATTAGCTTTCCAACCATAGGTCGTGGGTTCCCCAGTGTGACGACATGGAGATATGGACATTTTAAGGTCGAAAGGTCGGTGGGCTATGCCCAACTCCCAACCGGTTGGCCCAAAAAAAAAAAAAAAAAAAGAAAATTTAGGCCCAAAAGTGAGGTTGGCCGGCCATGGTGTAATGGCCCAAGCCCATGGGAATTTTCCATGTGGCAAATTAACAATTTTTTGCGCGGAGTGCCCTTCTTTTGGGGTGGTCTTTAAATTTTGCCCCTCATATTTGTGGTCTTTAAATTATGCCCCTCATATATTTTTTGCCCTTGCTCAAGCAAAAATTAAAAAAAAAAAAATCGCAAGACAAGGGTTGAATCGCTTTCCACCCATACTTTTGTTAAGGAATTACAAATTTTATGCCGAACCCGATACTCATACCTTATGGGCGATTGGCATAAGTATGCGGTCCGGCATAACTTTGATAATTTCTTCACAAAGTTATGCATATACTTTTAATGGGCAAACTTTCTTCATCACAACACTTGCACATAACACAAATTGGTTCTACACTTTTGTATGATCCTATTAGCGAAATCGCCTTCCATGTAAGCACAATCACATTGTGAAATATATTTTGGTCGAGTGGCATGTTGAAACACCATAAATTTTCGATTGACTCTTTCGATTACCTAATAATTGCAAGAATTTAGTTCGAATCAAGCTTTTTCCAAAGGTTGAGAAGAAGTATGCACTTGCTCCAGGATTCTCCAAGAACCAATAATTTGTCTAACCATCCAATATGTCGGCCAAGCACGTTAAATTGGTCAAATCCTACTCTTTGACATAGTAGGCATGGATCCACTTTATCCATAAACTTTTATGCCGCCCAAAACTTTGTGAAGGAATTATCAAAGGCCCGCCATGTATGCCGGTCCGATAACTTTGGTAATTCCTTAACAAAAGTATGGGTCCCAAGCGAAATTTAAACTCTTGCCTTGCGAATTTTTTTTTTAAAATTTTGCCCTATGGGTGTTAGCCGAAGGGCAAATTTTAAAGATTTCAAATATGAGGGGCAAAATTTAAAGACCACCCCAAAAGAAGGGCAATTCGCAAATTAATATAAGGGATCATTTAAGTTGTCTTGAAACATTTAGAAACTTCAAGAAATAAGAGAACAAGAACAAAGAAGAGCAAAATAAAAGGGCCATACGGCCAAGCTCTTGAATTTTTGCCCCTTTAAAATCTTTCTCCAAAAATTATTTTCTTGTGGTATTTCCACTAATTCAAGGGTCCTTTACAACTTGGTGTAGTTGTTTTGGAAGAAAGAGCACTTGTTTCTTCAAGTTGACAACTTGGTCAAGTGAAGAAGATTGTAAAAAAAAAAGGTAAGAATCAATTCCTTTTTCTTATGTTATGAAGGTTTGTTTATGTTGTAGTATGTAGAAATGAGTAGAAATTATGGAAATATGGAAGTTTGCAAAGTGGGTATGTATGTAAGGGTGTAGCCGTGTATGTATATTGTTGTATATATAATATGAGTTGAATTTTATGTTGTATTCTAGTTGTGGTTATGGTGAAATTTATATTGGAAATGAAAGTTGAATGAATTTGGTTGAAGTTGGGAAGTGGGAATTATGGCCATGTGGTGTGGAGATAGAAATGGAAATGAATTAATTTTGTTTAATATGTTAGTTGTGTTGTTGTGATTCTTATAATGTAAATGAAGGTTAAATGGTTTAAGTTGGTATTGAATTGGAATGTAGAAGATTATGTCACTTTAGAATGATTTTGTGATATTATGGAAATGAAATTGTTAAGATGTAAATTATGATTATGGTTGATGGAATTGGAAGATGGAAATATGTTATGAATATGTATGTTGAAGATTAGAAGTTTTGGATGGATTATGGTTTTGGTGAAAAATTTGTATACTTTGTATATTTTGTGAATATTTCGTAGAAATGATATGAAATATTTCCAAATTGTATTGTAATGATCTTGATTAGTAAATGAATATGAGAAGGTTGGTATTGATTTGAAAATGTGAAGTTGGAATGAAAACTATTACACTATGTTGGAAAGGAGACTAGTTATGCTATATTGTGTTTTGTGATGATTGTTGGTGTTGTTGTTGAATTATTTTGGCCGAGTTAAATTCTCGGGGGTGCTATATGTATAGGGGAGATGCTGCCCAAATTTTTGTAGACAAGAATTGGTTAAGATTGAATTCTTAAAACCTTATGATTAATATTTGGTAAATATGACCAAATGTAGATTTTGGACGAAACGGGATTTGAATTTGGACAAGCGTAAAGGGCGAATAAGGTATGTAAGGCTTACCCTTTCTTTCTCTTGGCATGTCCTAGATGTGATAGGTTATGATTGGAACCTCGGAGATGATTCTACTCTTAGAGATCCGAGCTTAAATTTGGTCCATTTTCGTTCAATGGAATTGAATTAGATACTTTATGTTTTGTTGGAAAAAAATAACTTAAACATCTTTAACTTTCACAAATGGAACCAAACTACTTTAAGACCTTCACCGGTGGTTCCATAAGGCTTAACGTCCGTAATTTCCGTACGCCACCTCGACGTGACCCGAGGTGGGCCCACAATTCCCGAGACCTAACTGTATTGCTCTATTTGGCCGATTTTCGTACAATAATTAAGGGTAAACTTTTGGCTATCATTCCGAGTTTGTTATGATTCGTATGCATTCTCTGGTATAAGTATCTGGAGATTCTGATACAAGTGTTTTGCTTTGACTATTCTGATATAAATATTCCGATATAAGTATTTTGATATAAGCATTCTGTTTAAATAATCTGTTATGAATGCTCTGATAGTATGATGTGTTCGGTTCCGGGGTACTGTGGTATATGTCCGTCCCCGGCTACCGTGTATATGGAGTATGATATGCCGATCTCGAGTAATCGTGGTATATGTCCGTCTCCTCCGGAGTACCGTGGCCGTTCCGAGTACCGTGGTATATGTCCGTCCCCGATTCTGTGAATATGGATTATGGGGTACCGTGGTATATGTCCGTCCCCGATTCCGGTATATGGATTATGATGTGTCGGTTCCCGGTTCTCGTGGTATATGTCCGGCCCCCCGGTACCGCGTCTATGTTATGATGTGTCCGGTTTCCCGGTGTGGTATATGTCTCCGGGTACCGTGTGTATGTTATGATGTGTTGTGTTATGGTGACCATATTTCTGTGCTCTGTGCATGCCTTTGATTTGCACTATTTATGATCTGAAAGTAAGCGTTTTGATCTTCTGGATAAGGTACGTATTTTCTGCACTTCGACTCGACCATGAATCGTATATCAATCTTCCGCACCTCTCGATCATGATAAGGCTCGTCCGATATACTTCGTACATCCGATTCCGATTGTGATTTGTTAGTTGCATTCCCGTCATACCGGATTGGCTTATGATTCTGTTACAGTATTTCTGGCTTTGCATACTCAGTACATATTCCGTACTGACCCCCTGTTCTTCGGGGGCTGCGTTTCATGCCGCGCAGGTACACCCAGATGATATGAAGTTATTATAGCGGATGTTCCGGCAGAGTTGGCAAGCTCCATTTGCTCCTGGAGTGCTACCGAGTCAGAGTTTATACGTATGTTTTTTCTGGATTGATGTTAGAGGCTTTGCAGACAGAGTCGTGGGTATAGTATGTCAGTTGTGTATGCGGCTTCATCAGCCGGTATGTCCTTCCTCGCATTATGCGTTAAATTCTGTATGATCATAGATTCTGTTTGATTTGGAAAACGTCGGACAAGAATATTTTGAGAGTTTATTGTGTATTTTATTTTATTTGATTTAAAAGCATAATAAAATTTTGTATGTCATAAAGGTCTGTGGGTTCGCTCGGCTCCGGATATGGGGTCGGGTGCCCATCACACCCTAGTGGAATTGGGGTGTGACACTAAAATCGAACAGTATCACATCGTATTAAAAGTATATTTAGGCTAGTTTAGACCAACAATACAATTCCCACTACTAGCTAGACTTTATTGGCATTCTAGCTACTAATTAGTGAATAATTTGTGAGTGTTAATAACTTGTCATTATTTAAGACTAGACGGGCAAGGTAATGAAATTGTAACTCGCTTAGACCAAGCAATTGCACTACAAATGTTTATCAACTTTTTTTTTTTTTTTTTTTTTTTTTGGGGTCAGGATGACCATCACTTCTGAGCATGTCTTCATTCAAAATTACAGTACACTTTGCTAAAGCCGAAACAGTTAATCGCACTCCCTACAAATGGAATCTGAAACTCTCATTAATCAAGCATT
This sequence comes from Lycium ferocissimum, assembly GCF_029784015.1. Taxonomy (NCBI): domain Eukaryota; kingdom Viridiplantae; phylum Streptophyta; class Magnoliopsida; order Solanales; family Solanaceae; genus Lycium; species Lycium ferocissimum. Next base: position 5,372,865 of record NC_081343.1, on the reverse strand, counting down.
CTAAATTCATCTAGCACTGCAACAACTTTCACACTTATGCAATGGACATTACCAGGACGCCATGATCTGTTGCATGTGAAAAGTAGATACAATAACAAAAGACTTCTATATACTTCATTGTGATTAATAGCTACTTTTATATCTACAATATATGGTGAAAGAGATAAGTACATTATCTAGTAGCACCATATTCAAATATAATAAACACTAGTGGTTAGCCCGGGTCCGAACCAATATTAAGAGTTAAATTTGCAATCCTTTTCGGTCCGTTCTTTTTGGCATTAAGTTATTGAAAAAATAGTTCAACATTTTCTGCAAATTCTTACAAATAAAATCATGATTGAGAGTTAAAAGAAGTAGAGTTTCTTTTTGTTTTCAAAATGCATGATATAAAAACACCTCTTCTTTTTATTTTAATGAAAGTTTTGTAGAGTATACACTTCAATAACTCAAATTGAGTTTGACTATATGTAGGATTAACTTTGCTTAATTTTTGTGAATTGAATCAACATATACTGACCAATCAACTTATCATAGAAAGATATTTTGATATTCAAGAAATGCTAACATAATTTTCAACATCACATAAGTAAAGATACTATGGTTTGTTAATAGCGGAGAAGTGACAGACATATACATGCAAATGTGCAACAAAACGATACATCAGTTAGCAAGTGTCTACAAAGCTTATCATTTATTTACAAATTCTCTTCTTTATTTTTCTTTAACGTTTTAGGTATTTCCACCTTTGATGCAATTATATTTTAACCAACTTTGAAGCTCAAAACAAAGTATGTTGGTTCATTCTCTTGTTTAGACATTCCTAGAAGAAAAAATAAATGCAAGCGTCGATTTCAAGTTGAAAGTAATAAATAACAGAAAACTACTGTCCTCAAACCATTACTGATAGCAAGCTCATCATATAAGAATTCGACAGATTGGTCATGAGAATGCCTAAAGTCCAAAACCTCTCGAGGAATGTCATAATCAATGGTAGTGCTGGAGTCTACAACTTTTGCTTCAACAAATAACGTTCCAAATTTCTATTTTAATTTAAGCCCATTCGATAAGACAGAATCATCAAACACTGAATGTGTGCAATGTCAAATGTGTTTTAATCTGTTAATACATTTATTATATCATAGTGCAATATGTGGAAGTCCAAGAAAAATAAAAAGCTAATTAGTCTCATACCCGTTTCTTTAACTTGAAAAAGTAAACCTATATCGAATGCAATTCCATAACACTTACTGTAACTTAATAGTTACAAATAGTTATTCTCAATTATTAAAAATATAATTACACCTTTTCATAATACCACGCGAAATTATGTTAGCTAATACTGTAACTATTAGTTTTTAATGTTGATATTATTTTTTTGTATAAAAAAATATTTGGCTCCCCGCCCCCCAACCTAGGAACAACACTAAGACGTTTCGTTTCCATTTTTTTGGTAAAAAGGTATTAAGTAAGATTTTAAAATTATATACAATTTTGTTTTGATTAAATTACCCAAAAAAATCTCATATATGATGCAACATACTTCTTTTGTCCCAATTTATATGATACTTTTTGTTTTTCAAGATTTAAACCATGTGAACTTTGACCAACATTTTAAAACGTATTTAGATCATATTGATATGATAAGAGTTGCAATTTGTTGTATTTAATTCTATTTAACTTAAAATAAAATAAAATCAACTCTCGATAAATAAAAAGTATCACATAAATTGAGATAAAGTTATCACGTGACATTATTCAGAAAAATTTAAAAAGAAATAAGTAGCACAAGAGGAGTTGGAAATTGTAATATGAGCCTTACAAAATGTCTCAAAAGTTGATCTTGTTTACAAAATTACATGGTGGCAATTGAAGCAATATGAAATTAACTCAAGGGAAAAATAAAATGGGACAATAAATCTAAAAGTTGGACAACACATGTCAAGCTTTCAATGGGGGATACAAGTTTGTGAGGACGACAAAACCCCAACATTCTCATTTCTAATATAGTAGTAATAATATCCAAAAATTATATATAAAATGCATCTTCAAGCATTTCTTGATTGATCATTTCAAATGAGCTAGAGCTATAGTCCCCAACTTAGTAGCCGACCTTCGCTATTCCAGAAACCACATAGCAAGGAGGCATTTCGAAGTACCTTCAAAAACCAAGTACACATATCATCAGCTAAAGAAGTTGGAATTGAGAAGAGTGCAAAAATCGAGATTAGAGACATACAAATTAAAAGATGCATCTGTTTCGCTTAGAGGAAAATTTAACAGATATACCCTCGTATAGTTAATTGCAAACTTCTAGACAATTTCAAATGGAAAAAAAAAATTAGAGAGTAGAAAAAGTATGCCAACATCTTAGTTTGTCTTGTTAGTGATTCAGGTAAAACTAAAGTGACATTGTTAGTGCCTTACTACAATTGCCATAGCAGCTATTTAGATGTCTCTCCTCCATATATTTCAACGAAAGAGCAGTCACAATGTGAACACCAAAAATAATTGGTGAAAACAGAGAACTTCATTTTTCAAAGTGTAAGTAACTCTCAGTATAATAAACTAAAAAAATAACTTAAAACAACACGTGACAGATAAAGCTAAGAGCTTCATTTTCCCTAGTGCAAGTAACTCCCACTATAATAAACTAAAAAAATAACTAAACATGTGACAGATAAAGCTAAGAGCTTCATTTTCCCTAGTGCAAGTAACTTCGAATAGCAAGAGGTATAGATGCAGGGATACTTTAGGATGTTATATCATCTGATGAGTTGCTAGGTTATAGGTATGACACACACAGAGTTAAATTTGGCAGTAGATCCCCAACTAAGGCGTGTATAAAGAATGGAGCAAAGCACTGAACTAACATATCATGTCATGTAGAGGGAAAGGGAAAGGGGACTGGTGACCATGTTTCTGTGATATGTGGTATTTTTGATCTACACCTTCATCTTCTTTCTATGTATAGAATTATAAAGATGGCTAGTTATTTATTCACTCTCTCTTCATAGTTCTATTTTGAAGCCTGCTTTCAAGTCAGACTTACCTTTGTATCATTATATTGACTTCAAGTATATTAGACCCCCTTGAAGAAGATATTAGAAGAAATAGATTGATGCTAAGGATTCTTAAAATCAAAGCACATTCTAGAACAACGTCGTGCGAAACAGAGAAGCTCCTAAAATACAGCAGGCTAGAAATTAAGAATGGCTGCGAGCAATCTACAAGCATATCATTCATTTCCTATATTCACGAAGACAACTTTTTATTAGACATTTCTGAGCTCTTCCACTAGGTACTCTAGTTCCTACAGCTTTTCTACTTATCATTTATGTAAAAACAGTCAGTCAAAACGACTAATTATTAACTAATTTGAATGAAACTTGACTATTGAGTTCTCAGCCAAAATTGACGAAATACAAAACACAAAAAGCAATGCAAGTTCCAAGCATTTTCCTATTCTTTCTGCTGCTCTTAAGTTCTAAAGACTAAGTAGATAACTGTTGAAAATCATCTGCACAAGTTCCAGTTCAACATCACAGCTAAAAATATACCAAAGACACAAATTAATTCCCAATATAATGACTTAGAACCATTAAAGTTATTTTGAAGGTAAATTTGCTAAATTACCAACACAATAGCACAATCCAACACCTAATTCTACATTCAAAACATATTCAAAGCAAAGCAGAATGATGACAATGAGAGCAACTTACTAGGGATGCTTCTCAAACCATCTCAACATGTTTTGGTGTGTTCTTCAGCAGATTTTACACCCACTTCATCTTCATTTTTGTACCACATAGACCAGACATGTGCAACCCCCAGAAAGAATATTCACAAAAGCATTAACCTGCATTAGAATACCATAAACACCCCATTCATTCTCATTAGCTGTAATACATAGTGGCAATGCATTCCAAGTCCTATCAAACATCTGTTGGAGGGTAAGTGGGTAACCGTGAATCATCCGGTTCGAGTTTCCTATATGAAGTAAGAAAATTAACTCAACTGCATAATTATAATAATTCAGAAATTTGGATGCACCGACATCGGCTTTTTCACAAATTTGCACTCAAGTTACTGTTCTGCATCATGGAGATATCGACAGAGCATGTTTCTTAGATGTATATCCAATGTACGGAGTACCAGCCCTAATTTCAGAAATTTTGTTGTTGAGTATTACTGCAACTAAAAGTCAGTTTCAGTAACACACACTAAAATTGAAAACTTAAAATTATCAGTAAGTACCTTTTCGCTGTAAATTTATCAAGGAATAATACCAAGGTAAATAAAAGAAATTGTCGTCGGACTTACAATAGGATCCAGCTGCACATCCAATTGGAAAAAAATCACCAACTTGATATATGTAGATTTACTTACATGCACAGGCACAAGCGCCTATAGAGCCAGATATATATGCTCCAAAAGATCTTACCCTACATGCAGCAGTTTTTGGATTCTATAAATATGCGTCAATCCCAAATTATTCAGGTCGCCAGCCAATACTTTTAGGATGGTAAAAATGTAAAATTAAAATGATAAACTGCATATACTGCTTAGAGTTCAGCATGTCAAGCAATTAACTTACATTTCCTTGGAGGAAAGAAATCTAAGAGGCACGAAGTTAAAACCATGAGAATCATATAATTAAACTTGATAGTCAAACATAACTGAGAAAATTTATTAAAAATAATTATCTCGAATAGCAGTGTTTACCTTCTTTCTATTGTTCCAGGTGCTGCTTCTCTTTTGATTTGTTCTTTCTTTGAGAGTCGTGTTTCACCAGAGGACAAAACAAGAACAACATATTGATTGGCTATTTTTAGTGGGTATCCCAAGTAAAAGGGATAGCAATTAGCTAGACAGAAAGAGGAACTTACCGTTTTGAATTTTACTAAAGAAAAAATAATAGTTAGGAGTTTATATGACAAACCAGTGAGCGAAGCAAGGAGGAACTCGGCGGAGACGCTTTGAAAGTTTGGCGTCATTTAAATTGGGACCCTATATCAATGGTCAGTCTGAATTATAAAATTTGCACTTCACTTATAATACGAACAAAAGATTAGGAATTCAGTACCATGAGATTTAATTGTCAACATTTATTTATTGCAAACTGAACTAATAGTTTCCTAGCTTAAATATCCTCTTGAACTATGTCTAGAGTTTGATAGACCTTTTTACCATATCCATGCCAGTGCCAACTGAACTATAGAAAACCAGGAAATCCTGCAACTTACAACCAATGTATGTCATGTATTGTTTTAAATTTTTTATTTGGTAATTGTTTCTCATTAGACTATAACCTCTTTGATTTGTGCAAAAACGAAAAATAAAAAAATGCTCGACGATACTAAAGCTCAATGACATCTGTGAATGCCATAATACTGTCCACAGCCTATTACTTCGACAATTACTGTTTTATTCGTAGAATTTGTAGTGCATAAGCTACTATATCAAACACATTCTCTTCTTGGAAAATTGATCCATTGTTATTACACAAATCTTTATGAACTAAGCCATGCCGCTGCACTCTCCATGATGATGCCCATAATTTTTTTTCCTTCTTTAAAGTGTCAAACACATAAAGACATGTCAAGGAAAAGTAAACACTCGACAAATATTAACATTATCCTGTTCTTTAGTTGATTCAAAATATAGTTTCAGAGACTAATACAATGGATGGCATAGTAACCACATGTAGTATAGCAGAAGAAAAAAAACTCACAAAAATAGAGCAGGAGGAAAATCATGTTCATGATCGGCATAATCGTACACATCCCTGCGTCCCTTCTACGATTGACTAAATCTTGGCATGTATTTGATCTGTCTGCCAACATCATCAACCCAAAATATAGGCATAATACATAAACAGGCCTTCAAACTTGGCCTCAGCTGGCAAGTATGCCCTCCAACTTTGGCTGTGCACAAGCAGGCAACTCAACTTGTCTCCACTTTATCAATTGAACACTCCAAAATAAATGTGCCATATCAGTGCTACGTCAGCATTTGTGTTACGTGTTCCAACTTTATACAAGTTGAGGTCCTACTTGTGCACACACAAAGTTGGAGGGCATACTTGCCAATTGAGGCTGTATTAGTCAATCGTATGGACCCTCACTTTGGACAGTATTATGGCATTCACAGGCTGTCAATCGTATTACTTCGACGATACTAGGGCGAATGGACCCTCACTTTGGAATTAAAAGGGGGTGGCGACAGTTCATAAAAGCAAATGGTGTTCAAGTAGGAGATACAACAAACTACAAATTAAAAAGTACAAGTGAGGAAACCAACACAAAATCCAAATTGACATACGCCAATAGCCGAACAACTAAAGAGAAAAGGAATAACTAAATGAACAAGGGACATGCTAGAGAAATTGTAACGAAGAGAAAGAGGGATTATAGCGAAGACGAAAAGGTAAAAGAAGAAAGAGAATTGAAATACAGGAGAAATTGAGCAAAGTGATAGAGAAGAACATAACTCACAACCACATCCAAATCTAATCTCTGATGGTGCAGAAGCTTCTTACTCGATCGTCAATATTCATGCCTCAGCTTGATATTTTTCAACAGTCCGATCACTGAAATGAGTGTTTAATCAAGTTCTTAAAACCCCAGTTTCAAAGTGAAAATCTCAAAATCCTTCATAATATTAAAATGGATTATCCACATGCAACACTCCATTGATGAAAAAAATTACATTGAACAAACCAAGAACAAAGATAAAAAGAGAGTAATAACCAGTAAGGAAAGAAGAAGACGAAAGCTTGAGGGCAAGACTGCAAGAAATGAGGAAGAAGGTCTTAGAAAGCTAGCAGAATGGGGCACGTGTTTTAGCGTCTGAAGATGGATGGACTCGTGCATAATTATTATTTTGCACTTCGCCTGCTACAAAGATTCACTTATTAAATAATTAAATAGTTATAATAGCAATATCTCAAGAAAAAGTAAAGCTCCAATAGATATGAAAACGCGAAGCATACAAAAATGCACATCCTTAAAGAACCCTCACGACACATCAATTGCAGAATATCTAATACATGGGAAACAATGGGAAACAATCTTTACAAGATCAACAAAACTTGCAAAAATATATCATGGCCTCTCCACTGTTTTGCTTCAATTACTGCACCACCAGGAAGAGTCCCATACTCAGATAACTTGACAGAAATGTTACGATATCTATTAAAAATTGTAACAAATCAGCAGCTATCTAGATTCCAATATGAAAAAACATAAACCACAGTAAATTTAAATACATATTTTAACATATCAGTGGCCTAGGTGACTTTTCATCTAGCAATTGTTAGGAGTGATGCAACTTTGACTTTACATATTGTTCCAAATTTTGTATTACTCTTGGTTTCCTTAGAGCCCACATTTCCTCCACGTTTTATTAGAAGCGGAGCTACCTGTCAACAAAAAGTAGTCTAAGGCCTTGTGACATTTAAAAACAGGGACGGACCCACGTAGTACGTGACGGGTATCGATACTCGCCTCAGCACTTTTTTTGGGAAAATATTCTTATCCATCTTGTTAACGCTTAGTACTCGCATTTATTTTTTTCTTTTTCTCGCTGACTTATGGTGTTAGTAGATTTCTTTTTAATATTACTATCTAATTTCATTTACTTTTACCACTGCTCACTTTATAATTAAAAAAAAAAAAAATCTAATTCACTGTGACAAAAAAGGAGAAAAAGATAGTGACTTGCTTGGTTCAAATTTTTAGCCTCCTCTTCACTTTCCTAACCCAAATTCAAAAAAATTCTCTATTTTATCGATTTTTTTTTAACAATGTTTGTCTATTATTATAGGCGGTAAAGCACCCACAACCTTAAAACCCTGGATCCGCCACTGTCTAAAAAATGTTGTAACCTTGATGATAGTATATTTTTGGGAGGTTAAATTTTGAAACATTTACTTTGACTCTCTAAGCATGTTTTAATGTACACTCAACTTCTTAGGAATATTATGGACCAGCTGCCTCAACTGATGATTTACCAAACACCTTTTAGTAGATTAAAGATACTTCAAAGGAAAGGGATGTGTTCGGTATTAGAAAATGCCGACAACGAACTCTTCAGTCACATACAAGAGAACCCTTTAGAAGAGTTTCTTTGATTTGTGAAAATAGTAGTGAGCTTAGAGTACTTTATAAATCAATATCGCCAGAGTTTCCTCAATTTGAATCATTGAACAATATTAATACTAGATGCATGCTTACAAAGAATTGAATACAATCTAATTGTTCCCTAGTAAAGTCTTCAAAATCTTGTCCTGATCCTTAAGGAAATATTAAGTAACTCATTTTTGCGAGGTCCAAATGAGAAACATAAGCTGCAAAGGGAAAAGTCAGTGTCTATGAGGTACATGAAAAATACACTTACCTCCGTATCAGGGACAAAGACGTGGTCAGATCACCAGCAACCTCAATTACTACAGCCCCTTCATAGATTCTTCTCCTCTGATTTTGCAAATAAAGATTTAAAACACAATCAAATTCTTTCACAATGTAGATGCAGCATATATACCAGGATTCTCGAAATTTTTATTGAGCAGCCCTTTTAGTGTTCTCAATACATAAAGAATCACAAAATTTCTTTTGCTATCAACAGTCCAAGGAACTGTTAAATCTAATTCAAGCTATGAAACAAAGCTTATTAGCCCATCATACTTATGGGAAAAGGAAAAACAGCTCATATATTATTTAAAGGAGTATATATTTATTGTTAACTTAGTTTTAAAGGAGTTGCCGACTCAGGCACTCAATAGTAGATCCCTTACCTTCCACTTTATACATTAATCATCCAAACTCATTGAGCAATCTCTGAACTCTCACAAACATCTGTTATTCCTAATAGTATAGCATCTTTGAAAATATAAAGTAACTCAGATCTACTCACACAGTCTGTCCATCTAGTTTAATATTTCCATGATCTTTTACTTGCATAGAAACTTAACTTGGATAATAATTCATTTCTACATCATTGGTTGAACAGATAAAATGATAGTGCTTTTTAAAAAAAATCTGGTCACTCTTTTTCAAAAGAATGTCATTGAACTTGTAATCCAACTTCTACAATGCTCTTGGAGAAATATAGCCAATCAAGGTCCTTTTTAGTCTTAATCTGGCACATCATGTATAAAGGAGATGTCGAGCAACTAAGTAAAATATGTTAAAGAAAGGAACTGAGCAAAATGTAAAGCGAGGAACAAAGCAAAATGTAAAGAAAGGAAAGCATTATAGAAAATCATAGAAATGTTATCCTACCCCTTAACAAAGGAAACAGGTCACTCATTTCCGCTTCTTAAGGACCTTATTTTTTTTTTTTCCTTTTTAAAGACATATTCTACTAATTAGAGAGAAGTTAAAGCATGTGCTTGGTGGGATCACTATATCTATTTTTACAGTTGGACTTACAAAGATTTGTAAGATGCAGATCTGTAAGATGCATCACTGATCTTAACTTATATTATTTTAGCTTACCAATATTTTAAAAAAAAATAAGAAGTGCAAGTCTCTTTCATGCCCATCACATTATATGGAAGTTATACACTTCATTTTTTTATAACTTACTTCATACTTCTCGGTTTTAGAAAGTGTTAGCCCCATCATGTTTTAATAATGACATTACTAACCCCAAATTTATTGCAGGAAAAGACCTGTAAAGATCAAATGACAACATGGTCCTACAAGAAGTAACATGCGATACTTCAGTGCTTACAAAAGGAAAACCTTGCAGCCAAATACGTTGGCTGTCCCGGAGGACCAATAAGGAAAAGAAATCAAGCAGCTGCCAAAGATGAAAGAGCTCCAGCAACGAGCTCCAGCAACGCGCATTAATTACCAGTACGAAACCTCACAATCACAAAAGGAAAGACACAAATCAGCGCACCAAGAGGAGTAGAAAATAAATCAAGAAAGACAATCAAATCACTGCTCCAAGAAGAAAAGAAGATTCAGACTTATCAATCAAGAATCAAGGAGAAGCAGCACCAAGATATGAATCAAGAATCTGCACCAAACTCTCGGAGGAGCCCCATCTAGATATCAATCAAGAAGCAAGAGGTTGCAAATCAAGAATCTCACAGATTCTTGATTTGAGGGCAAATCCCTTGGATTACCTTAGAGCAAGCACTTGGATTATCAATCAAAGGAAAGAACTGATTTCCACAATCTCATCAATACCATCACAAAACAGGCCAGCAGTCGCAGCTATAAATAGAAGACCATCAAGACCGAAGAGAAGTACAACTTCACTTGAGCAAATTCTTATTCACTCTTTCATCTTGCAAAAGCACTGTATTCATTCAAGTTTACTAGTGATAGAAAAAGAAAAGGAGAGGATAGGTAGCTATACAAGTCGAGGCTGTCACCAAAGAATTGTGGAAACTAGGTTCAACAGAACCATCTCTGTAAACAAGTTACTTGAAGGCTCTAAGAAAACCCTTGTAACCCAAACGATACAAATGATAACGATTGTAGGCTTTAGCTCAACTGAATGAACTGATTAAGCACAATAATTCAGTACCCCTTAGGCCATGAGAATTTTTCACTTTTTTCCGGAATTGTTTTTCACTTTTTCCAAAAATTAGCGTTTGGCCATGAAAATTGTTGTATTTGGAGTTTGAAAAACACCTAAAATCTTGTTTTCACTTTTTTCACATTCTGTACATTCAAACAACCAAATATTCTTTGCAAAAACTATAACCAAACACAACTCCAACTTCCACTCCATCTTCAAAATACCAAATAAAGTTAAAAAGATGTGGTTGTCATGGCCAAACGCCTACTGAATTTGCATTATCATATCACTGCTATAACAACATAAATCTATTGAATAAAGATGGCATATTACAAGAAATTGTAGTCCCAACTTGCTAATACAGTTTGCAGCTAAATGAATACTGGGTTTCTACTAAAGTTGGGGAAGCCAAAAGACAAATGCATTATCTCATATTGTTTGATTCATTTGTACTTGTAGTAGACAGGTTGCTCTATTGTCCTTTCATATTCCTGATCAAACATCCAACATGACCATCCAAATCCAATGTGGTGATGGTAAAAAGTAAAAGTTTGGGACTGTTTGGTAAACACACATATACCTCTCCAATCCAGAAGTAATGTTACCAATATATAGTAATCATGAAAATTATAGTCCATCAATCAAGCACTCATAATATAAACATGTTTTCATTGTGAAACAAAAAAGGCAACCAAAGTTCACCAAGCACGTTGAATTTTTAACTGAAAGGATAAAACTTTTGCGTGCTGCAAGTACGTCCGAAGAAGTCATAGATGCTGAAGCTGCGCTTTCACATGATCACCGACCAGCATCAGTTCCATTTCCTAAAGCAGTAGGCAAGGTTTCCTTATGGACCAGATTATCGAACATGTTATACACATTAGATGCATCTCCTATTTTTTCCTCACTGAATAGCTGCAGAGGAGCCTTTGCCCAATTGTACATTAACTTCTGTCATTCAACACTCATTTGGTGCAATCAGGTAATTAAAATTTCCTTATTTCCTCTCAAAAAGGAGCTTGCTTTTTCATAGAACCATAACGTATCATCACGAACACTCTTGTGATTCAGTTCTCCAATAATGTACTTGTAACTGTGAGGTCAAAGACATATAGTGTGGGAAGAAGTGTTATCACCTGAGACGGTTTGAGTACTTTTTTTATCCTGTCTCTCAATGGTCGAGTTATGTTGTTCTCTCTCTCTCCACTACAAATATATCTAGATGGAACAATGTGAAACCACAAAATTGCATATCAAAATTAAACAAATACAACCGAAACTACATGTGAAGAACAGTCGCAGAATCATATGCATCTACATAGTCCACTAAGAACACATGAAGAAAAACAGAAAAAAGAAGAAGTGCACCCACAACACATTCAAGATCCATACCGAATCAAAAATAGAGGACAAATGACAGAGAACTCAAAAAGCAAAATATGCGTTTCAAATTAGCTATCTAGAATAAAGCATCAAAGAATTGCATTAGCCAACAACAGTCAACTATAGATGATACATGTGAAATATAAGCTAATATCCAATTAGCAGAATTTGCAAGCAATCAAAATGAAACTCACAGCCACATGAAGAACAGTACAATTGAATCAACAATGGAGAACGATCACAACACAGAAACCAAATGGCAATGAAAAATAACAAAAAGCGTGGCTAATTGGAACACCAAAGAGGTAGCACACGTGCCTTACATAGTACATGCGTCCTTCAGAATGAACGAAGAGGAATTAAAATGGGACCACGTGTTTGCTCTCTGAAGTTAGAGGGATACAAATAGAATTTGGTCAAAAGATATCCATGTTTTTCAGAACAACGAAATGTACAAACAGAAAATACATGATGTACAATTGAAGTAAACTTGAAACTCCATAATTACGCCTGTTCGTCCTCTCAAACTCCCCTTTATAGTAAGTAGAAAAGAAATACACCAATTAACATTGCTTATTTAACTATGTTTTTTATTTAAAGGAAGGAGAGAAGGCTTGCTGTATAAATACATGTAGTTGAACCAAATGATGATGAGCTTTGCGACGATACCATAGAATATATGTCGTTTGATTCTTTTCACCAAACAGAGGGCATACATGAACAATTTTGCAAAAGCTCTCTGGAATGGACCATCCTCCTCATCAGTAAAGAGAAACAAACTATAGCTGAAATCGTTGATATATAATCCAGACGATCAACTGCACATCTTGCTTCCAAAAAGCTATTAACTGTCTAATTTTCTCAGGCCCTGGAAAAGTTGATTAGCATATCACTCGTGATTGTTTGTGAAAGAAGGTGTGAACTATGAAGACCCAATCTATTGTCGTGAAGACGCTTAGGGGGTAGGACCTCCAAGCAAGCCTTACTGAGATTTGTAGAAATCAGGCAGAGCATAGTATCGGCTAAAAGTTGAATATACTTAAGATATATTCTTATGTTCAATTTTGAATTAAATTTATTCCAGATGTAAGGAGTATGAGTCGAACTAAGAAAAATATGTGCAAATTGCAGAAATATGCACCCAAAAGAAATATAGAAACCGTTAATCGTAGAAGGTTTGTGCAGAATGCAGGAAAATCTGCAAACATGAAGAACATGGTGCATAAACTGAAAAATAAGTGCAAAAATGCATTAGACATGAAGCAAAACTGAAGCGCAGTATAGAAAAGAATAACGCAGAAACAAGTAAAAAAGGAGCAACATTCAGAATTATGCTGGCAAGGAAAATTGTAGAAATTAGTATTAACAGAGTATCGAAAGATCTAAGCTTTGGAATGAGGATGTGCCGGTTTTTACATTGGTGGAAACTTTTTCTGCTTCTCTTTCCTCTACTGGTATTAGCTACGAAGTTCAGATCTTATTTTAGAATTTCATTCATCAGTAACTTGTCTTGAATATTCCTTTTTTATTGGAAAAATCTACCCGAAGTTCTATTATTAGACAAAGTCTACCAAAAGTTCTCGTCTAACATTTAGGTAATAAGTTCTTGGATTTAATTTTAAATGAAGCTACTGCCAACTATGGGTTCTATCAGAAGATAGGCTGCTTAAGTAATAACAACTAAAGTTTTCATGTGTCACGTACTATGTTTTACTTAAGTAATCATTCAGTTAAGACATCCAAATACCAACAAAGGGAAAGTATCATCAAGAATATAATTCTTTGAGTTAACTTTTATCATCACTGAAATGAATTATCAATGGTGGCAAGGATACAAACTACAAAAGTGAATTTAGCATAGGAGCTTGTGGCAAAAATACTTTAAATCTTGTTAGAAGATCACCTTTACCATCTAAATCAAAACATTGAAAAAATATTGTGCAGATGAATAGATAAGCTCTAGAACTTCCTTTTCAATGTTTTGGATAGGTGAATCTAAGCTCTAGAAATGCTTTAGTACAGCGTCTACTAATTCAAGTTTTAGCAAAGCAGGTTACTCCATCATGCCTTAGGGGAGTAGTAATTTTGTCTCATTTGCTCACCTTCCTTTCCCAGAATGCATATCAATCCGATGAAACATATTACTACGTGAAAAACTGCAACTATATGCACATTTTCAAGCTAAATTATATGCAAAAGTTGGAAGTAATAATCTACAGTCAGTTTATCACTTTTAACTATGTTAAGCCAATTATGTCCAACTTTATTTCATCACTGGAGTGAATTACGAGTTTTGCGTACTATTAAAATAAAAATTTAGTCTCCAAGTGCACATTACACAACCTATTCAAATCAACACATGTTTTAAACAATTGAAAATTTTACTCATGCCAAGCAGGTCCCATACACAAAAAGTTAGTGATCATAAAACGAGCTTGGTTTATACTGAATCTTCTTCTCAAGTCTTTACTGAAAAAGCATTTATCAAAAAGTTTTTATTCAGAAGGTTTTTACTGATAAAGCTTGCATATACAACATAACAGTCATAAATGGAGCTAGATTAGAGAAGAGGATGGCGGTTTCCACTTTGCAAGCATTTGGCAACAAAAATATTTATATGCTTCCGTTGAACATTTTTTTGCATCCTTGTAAAAAATCCCTGCCAACCAATGGGATGTGAAAGTTGGATAGGATGAGGAATCTGAACCATAACTAATAAAGTTCTTCATTATCAGCTTCAACTACACACGTGCGCGTTTTTTGTTCGGGTAAATTCATCATGTAAATAGCTTTTTGTATTAACATTTGACTACCAAATTTTACATTTATTTTAATAGATGTATTGACATCATTTGAAGTATGTATGAACAACAGAACATTGATGGATGCTAGTAACTACAAATCCAAATGCAATATATTTCCTAAATCTTGGATATGAAGGGAGACTTTGGGGTGCATTTCATAATGTTTGCACACTGATTTTCAAGGATTTAACTGTCTGGAGGAGGCATTCACTAACACTTGGGTGGAGAAAAGAAGAGGAGATCTTACTCAATTTATGTGAAAAGCTTCACCTTCAGGTCACTTAATTTCTGCTAATGCTGGGGTTTACCTGCCAAAATAAAACAAATACTCAGCCCTTCTAAGCTAAACGACTATGAGGCTAACAATTGCTTGTTCCCTTTATTTATGTTTGTGAAAGTTTATCATTGCTTCTTAGGAATAATTATAAATAACAGTGAATCAAAAAATTTACCGTCTACATAAGGCAAGACTTGTATGCAAGCTAGATTATGCAGTAGTTTTAAACTGAACTACACACAATGACCTCATAAGGGACAGTGCATATATCACCTAATTAACAGATTCAAGAGGATAAGCAAACTTTCAAGTCCCTAGATCAGAGACAATGTAGATATGCTAAAGCTAAACTATGATATTTAGCATTTAATTACGTGCTGCTTATTTATTGGCACGTGAATGAGAAGCTGAAAACTTCTCAAACTAATTGCATCAGCAATTATAAGTCATGATTGATGTGGAGATGGATTCTTAGAGAATAAAAAGAAGACATAGAACACAGAAATCTTCTAGAAACCAATAGCAAAACCTATTGTTGGCCAAGATAATTTTATAGATGAATAAAAGAATGGAATTGTCAAATTTATAATTTTAGATCACTTGAAATTAAAGGAAAAACAGAGTAATAACATAAGGACATGAACGACAGAGCATGGCGAACTGTTGTATTAAATAACTCGTCAATGTAAAATTCCATTTAGCATCGGACCATTGATGAAGCTTCTAAAACAGTCCCCATTAGAATTTGTTGTAGACTGATCAGTTACATCTACTTTGCCGACAAATGAAGTTTATGATCACCTTCGATGCAAGTCAATAATGAAGGGATACTAAACTGTGCGATGTAAGGCAAATAATACATAAAGAACTCTTATATACTTGTAATGTTACAGATTAATCCATTCTCATATCAATCAACAAGCTCACCACTAACTAAATTCCTAAAAGTTCATTTCACAAAAACTTGTACGAAAACTATTTATTTTCAAGGTGTTCTATCTCTTGCTCTCAGATTCCTCTATTTTCTTTAGAGGTACTTCAGTTTGAAAATGCGGGCCACTATCATCACTTTTCAAGATCCAGCGATGGTGACTCGGTATATATCAATTTTTTCTTACTTGATGGCTCCCACTTGGATTCCCCCGAACCACCATCATTATCATCTGGCGATGGCGTCTCGATATAATCCAACCTTGGATATTTTTCCTTCCTGTTCTTTTCTATGGAATTATCTTTTTCTCCCTCCTTCCCGCTGGATGATGTCATCATTTCCTCGCAGTCATTTCCTCTACATCTATTCTTTTTATTTTGTCGCCTTCTCTTTAAATTAGTTGTTGCTCTCTTTTGCCTTATCTCATTAGGAGGAGGCCGTTTCGCTTTCCTCAACATCTGATCTTCTCCTTCCACGAAATAAGGTGTCTCAGAATCTGCATTTGAAAAAATAAATGGAATGATCATAGGAGCAAATGATAAAAATAGGAGAAAAACCAAACCTGGAATTTCAATAGACAACACAGGGAGAGAATAAATAGTGAAGAAGGAATATATCATATCTTACTTTCCATTTCCAAGTGCACATATACTCCCTACTACTGGTGTTTTAATTAGTCATAGTGAAGAAAGGAATTTATTATAACATGGAAAATTAAATAGCATTCCTTCATTGGAAACACACAACAAATTTATATATGTATATATACATATGTATGATTAACAAGCTTAACAACTGCTGGGAAGCTTAACATTTATTCTTCGAAGAATGAATGAAATCAAGAATTCTAACCCTTGAATATTATTAATATTTTGACGAAAGGTATAATGGACATTCCATACATTTGAGAAGTCTATATATAGTATCCCAATTTTCTTTTATGGGCAAAATCTTAAAACCAAAAGAAAACTGAAAAAAGCATTTCCATTGTTTACTTAAACCCTTAAAAGAAAGGAGTAAACCCTTAAAAGAAAGAAACTCATATATATCTGAATCTAAACTTCCTGCCCTTTTTTTTTCTTTCTTCAATGTTCCACTTTGTTGGTTTTATGATCAACACATACATACATACCTTGGGAAGGAGAAGTTTGTGTTTTTCTTTCTTGTGGAGTGCTAAATCCTCCATCTTCCATCTTCAACCGTTCAGATAAGAACGAGAGTGTAGTAGTGGAGGAGGATTTAATTAAGAAGCTTGCCTTTAGATTTATTTATAGATTTCTTTAATTAATGGGGAGGAGATGAAGAGTCATGCAAGAGAAAGTCAGAGTAATTATTTTCATCGCTTGTGTACTCGTGCGCGCTTCGCGCCATCATAAAAAAAAATTAAATAGTTGAATACTAATGTTACTAAGTACTTTTATAAAAGGGAATTAATTTTTATTAATCACATAATTCATAAAAGAGAATCCATGAAAAATGTTTTAGGTTAAATATGAAACAACTTATATAAGAAATCAATATATGTGAACGTGAAAAAGTAAAATATTAAAAGAAGAATTAATGAAAAAGAAAAAGATATTAAAATTAGTGAAATGGAAACTTGAGATGTGATTGGTTTTTTTTTTCTTCCACTGAGGCTCTTTCCTTAATTATATTTTTAGTATGATTTCTCGACACTTATGCTTTCACAAGATTCACATTTTGTATTTCTCTAAATTAAATAAAAAATAGACTAAAAGAAGGAAATAAAATAAAATAAAAATCAATTTAATATACCCTATCTTTTGTGAACAATTTTCAAGTCGTGCATATAAGATGCATACTCTCTAATTTGAGTTGCTTAGTTTTTCACATCAATATTTTTCCCATTCCCGCTTCTTCCTCCTCTTTGCTAACTTCATTACCATTCACTTTCTCGTTTTCTTCTATTCACCAATCTAAAGGATTGTCATATCAAGATCACTAAAAAAAAAAAAAATTAAAATTAGGAAACAAAAGACGGTTAGAACAAAATGCATTTAAAAATAAAAATAAAAAGAGAACAACAGACAGAAATAGCTACATGAGAGAGAAAGGATAAGAAGGGAAGACGGTAATTAAAGTTACAAAACATTAAAGCGTATTTTCACATTCCAAATGAATTACTACATTCAATACACATTAAATTCCCAGAAAGAGAGTAAGAATAATGGAGAGTAAGAGTAAATAAGAGGATTAAGAATATGTGACTGTTGGACAGGTCTGTAAACCTAACAGGAGTGATATTTGTATATGATTACACAAAATAATGAACATTAATCATAGGAAATGAAATGAAAACAAAAAATTAGACATGTTGAGACAATTATTCTTAAAATTATATAAGTGATAGCGAGGTCCTTCTTTTGAGTCTACACGCTTCTGCTTAATATGTCATTTGTATGCTTCTTAATAAGGCAGATCCCCTCTTTTTTGTTCTTCTTTTGCTTGCGCACCAATCCAAAGGCTAAGGGACCTTTTCTTTAGGCAATGATGAAGTTGGTTATGAAGGATCAAATAGGTCATGGCTCGGGGAGTCATTGAAATCAGGGTAGCATTTACTACAACATGCAAAATATACGCAAGTGAAACAATACCACAAATTTAGATAATTTAAGAAAGTAAAAAATAAGTTAAGTAATCACACACACTCAAATTTAAAATGAAAAAAAAAAAAAAACTTAAGAAAAAGAAGACAGCATTTTGCTATGAAGCCTTGAATCACAATAATAAGAAAGTTTTATGCACGACACGCTTTTGCCGTGAGAAGGGTTCTCGCCACCACTAACTCTGTTCAAAAGATAATTTTAAAATTAGAAATTTAGAAGAAAAAAAAAATTCTGACATAAATTTATGAAAGCCCGATAATATGTTGTACATTACCATAAACTTTATAACAATCACCACAATGAAATAAAAGTTGTCAACATAAACATAAGAATGAGAATAAATTATACCATAGCCCTTAATATAATTCACTTTAGATCTATATCTTGCACAGGCCGTCAATATCCGGAACATTTGACCAAAAAGTAAAAGAAAAGAAGGTTAACGAAATATTTAAAACGAAAAAATTAAATATTTAAAACTAAAAAAGATTTTATAAGAGTAAAAATCTACAATGAGATAGTATACCTTCTGAATTATGGGAGATCAAATACAAGGAGTGCTTATATGTGCTATTAGCTATCCGTTCATGACCGCCTGAATATTTTGAACATAAAGGAGAAAATCTCTTCAAATTGACATCGGAAGGATTGTTATATAGCATGTCACAAAACTTGCACAGTTAAATTTAGTACTCCGTGGAAGCGAGACGCAAAAGATTCATCTACAATTCATATCACAGATAGAATAGCAATCTGAATATATATCATAGCAAAGTCATCTGGTCTACTTTCATATAATATAAAAATTAAATATTTATTGGGTAAAGTAAACTAAAAGTAAAGATAAAGAGAGAAAGATTTGTTAATAACTCAATGATGTTTACGGTGTATCTCAACGATTGTGTGAGAAAAACTTATGGCCATCTAGTTGAAGACAAATCAAACAATCTATAAACAACTACATATATTTTACCATACACATTAGATAGATAGATAGAGAGAGAGAGAGAGAGAGAGAGAGAGAGAGAGAGAGAACAAAAATGTGAAAATTAGACTTTTAGGCATAAGCTTACAACTGCAAAATTGAAATACCATAAGACATATGAATGGACAATTTGAGCAGAGCAACTAATATGGAAGGAGATTAAAAGCATAAACATTAATGTGTATTAATTTTTAAGCTTAATTGGAGATTTAATATTTGTTGACCCATGAACGGATGAAATGAAAAAAACAGATGAAGAAGATGAAAAAGCATAACCATAAATATGTATTAATTATTGAATCTTATTGGAGATAAGAATGATTTTTAAAAATAGAATAATTGAGGAAATTAAAATAGGAGAAAATGTCAAAAAAAGAAGAGAAAAAAAATAAATAGAAATGGTGGTCAAAGAGAGGTGTCACATCACCTTGTCTATGTCTAACTTTATATTATATATAGATATAGATTTCCAAAGGAAAAGTTAAAACTCCATCTGACCACACGATCTAAGTCCTGATAAACAAGAAACAGAATGCATGCTATATCTGGTTTTCATTTCTACATTCAAATACTTAACATAATTTCTGGTTATATATATTACATAATAATAAAATAAAAATTGTGAGAAAAATGCTAAATCTGGTCGTGTGGACCACCACCTCATCAACTCACTGCAAATAAATAGATGTTTCGGTAAAAAAATAATCAAGAAAATATTATAACAAGTGTAATGTTTTATTTGAAATACATTCAATATTACAATTTGGCTAATTCTTCTTTTTGGATATTAAATTCAAGAGGCTTTGGCTTGATTTTGCTTTTGAATTTAATGTATTTTAATCAGTGTTTTAAAAGGCAGGAGCGTAAGGCAGGGTTTTTTACATATGTTTCTGCAAGGCGTAAGCCCCAAGGCACGGGGCGTAAGCCCCATGGGTATCTAATTTTTTGTATTTCATAAAATAATATAATTACAATAAATATTTTTAAATTGGTGAAATTATATTTTAAATTTTTTTGTATATATATATGTTTGTGTGTGTGTGCTTGATCCTCACAAAAAACTAATCAAAGCAATCCGTTATACGCCACAAACAACTTGTAATTATATAACAAAATTTTATAAGTATAATCAATACAATAAAATAAAAGCTATTATGAAATGCAAATCAACTCTAACATCTTAACTTTCAAACAAAAAAAATAAATCACAATTTATTAAAATATCTTACTATCACACTATTCATTTTATCTTCCTAGAAGCAAATAATCAATAAACTTTATCTGTAGTATAATTAAAAGGTAACTACTTCATGAATAAAAATAAAATTACTTTCAAATAGCAAATTAATAAAATACGATAATTTTGATACATAAGACCAAAGACCAATGACAAGTGAAAATGTACAATTCGGCTATGTATTTTTAAAACAAATATTAAGTGATATTCACCTTCACAATATGCTCAATTATTAAATATGCAATACTACGACTTGTTATTTGAGTTACATCCAATCTTCTTATTTCTCAAATAGTAAAAACTATCATTCATTTCTCAAAGAATTATGAGGGTCATCGATTTTAATTAAGGAAGTTAGCATATAATTTGTGTAAGAACTGTTAGGCGAGCCCCGAGCATTGGGCATCGGGCCTCTTTAGGGCGTACATTCGAGCGCTTAGGGCGTAAGCCTCAGAGGAACTAAGCCCTGCACGTGAGCCCCGGGGCGTTTTACCAATGCCCTGCCCCGGGGCGAGTCCTAAAACTGCCTTTTAAAATATTGATTTTAATTCAAGAGCTTGAAGCTTGATCTTGAACTTGATGTATTTAATCTAGGGGCTTGAGTCTTGATCTTGAACTCGATGTATTTTAATCCAAGGGTTTAAGGCTTAATCTCGAACTTTATATATTTTAATTCAAAGGCTTAAAGCTTAATCTAGACTTTTATATATTTTAATCCAAGAGCTTGAAGTTTAATCTTAAATTTTATGTGTTTTAATTCAAGGGTTTGAAGCTGATGTATCTTGTATTTTAATCTTGATCGTCAAATGCTTAAAACACTTGCAACTTGTAGATAAACTTGTAGTCTTTGATCAACGAACTTTAGTCTCTTTTCTTCTTGTTAAAAAAATATGGTGTCTTTTCCGTGTTATGAGGACTCCCATTTATAATCGTGGAAGATACTATAATGTAACTAACAAATTGCACATATGAAAACACGTGTGCAAACCAATTTTCACCTTAAGAAACCGTGATGTGACTGATTGGTTACACGTCTGAAAACTCTTGGGTGAACCAGTTTTCACCTCAAGATACCATGATGTGACTAACAAATAGTGTGACTGTGAACAGAAATGATAATCATCATAGATACAAAATATGAGAATAAAGGCACATTTTATTCCAGATAATAATGTTCACAACCATAGAATATTAGAGACTCCCAACAAAAGAATCGAAAGACTCCATGACACTACTGTGCGAGCTTGGCCCAAGGCGAACAATAATATCACATCATATTAAGAGTATTTTTGGGATGGTTTAGCCTAATAGTATGATTTTCTTACTAGCTAGACTACTGTTGGCGCTCTAGCTACCAATTAATGAGTATTTCATGAGTCTTAATATTTCGTTGTTATTTTTGGATATGACTAATGAACATTTACTTATCTTAACTATATTACTAGAAAACTTATCTGCGCTTCACGCAGTCGTAAAACATCACTTTACGGCAACATACCCAGTGTGATCCCACAAGTAGGGTCTGGAGAGGATAGGATATACACAGACCTTATCTCTACCTTTATGGGGTAGAGGGGCTGTTTTCGATTGACCCTCGACTAAAAAAAAAAGGTAGTCAATGCAGAAATGCAAGGGAAGATAAGACAACAAAATATCAAGATACAAAACATCACTTTATATATGAATTTTCTAACATTATCTTATTAAATTTCAATAAAGTGTAGGCATATCTAAAAATAAAAATTTAGTAGCCTTTAAATTTTGAAAGGGTTTTAGTAGCTCTTGTATATTGTATAAATATTATTTTCAATACATGTAAGAACAATACCTTAATCGCATGATATACTTGAAAAACAAATTTATAACTTTAGTTTCCTATGTATACATATGTTTGATGTAAAAAATATAATGATGCAGATTCGTATCATTAAAGAAATTTAGTAACGATATTAATGGGGTTATAATAAGGGATATGAAAGTTGAAGCAATATCAATTGTTATTTTTTTGAGAGTATGCGGACATAATTATACTTTCTCAATTCTCTCACTCTTTTTAATGTAGAAACAATGAAAAAATTGTTGGAAAACCACAAAATAAAGTAGTAGTATAATAATAATAATAAATATTATTTATTTAGCAAAGTAATATAACAACACTTGAAAAATAAATATTACATGATAATATATATAGTAAATATGACTTGAGTCGTGCTAGGCACTGTCCTAAGAAACAATTTCAGCAATGTGAAATGTTTCTCCAGGATTAAACAAGCCCTTCTCTAATTTTAATTAGAAGATACAGAAATCAGCAAACTTAAAATAATACCAGCAATTTTTTAAAAGAGGAAAAATAAAAGACCGCAAAGAATTAATAGAAAAACAAAAGAGAGAAAGAGAGGGGAATCGGGTAAAATGGGAGAGGGAGTAGAAACTTTTGTTGTTAAATCACATTCTGCGGGAGGGAGTATAGCCTATTTATAGGCTTAAGACATGTATGTGGACAAGCCAAGTGTCCTATGACACTTGTCTTTAGAAAAATCTATTAAAAGCCACCATGAATTATATTAAAGACACATGGTTATTTAGGTGTCAAAACATTTCCATGCAAATTGCCACATAAAATCTAACTAGCCACTTCTCCAAGTAATAATATTAATTGTCATAAATTTTTTTAAAATACTACTACAATCCCCCACTATTTTAAACATTTTAGAAAAAAGAATAAAATTTGCTGGATTTGCATGTCTGAAATGCAGTAGGTTTGGTGCCTTTTGGGCTATGAACCAAACTTAGACCAATAAAATTTAACTTACAGAATTACTGGTGAAATATAAAATTTCTATGAACCAATAATTCTTGTTGTAAGTCAGAGACTTTATCAATCACATTTCGACTCCGTAATTTTGCTGTTCAACACGGTTTTGCGCCTTAGGCCATGTGCGTGCCTGGTTATTCATGAGAGCTCTAGAGACTAGGCCAACATCTCATAGGAGCGGCCCCACTCCACTCTCATATTGGTGAATTCATCAAGTGTACACTGCTTTAAATACACCATCCATAAGGACTATGAATTCATTAAGAGTTAATAACTCATCCTCACAATTAGTAGCAGTTCAAGCACTCTCTTTTAAGTGCGCAGAGCCAATATCGACTTGTTATTACCCATATGAACCTACTTCATGGGATCTCCAATCACATAGGTTGGGTTACCATCTCTATTGACAATCATATGGCCTTAACCCCATCTCTCTTGAGGTTTGAAGAATTAATTTTCTTCCCAAAGGTTTAATCAGAGGATCGGCCAAATTCACTTCTGACTTCACATAATCAATGAAAATTATTCCGTCTCTCAATAGTTGTTTAACGACATCATGTCTCAATTTCATGTGTCTGCTCTTACAATTATAAGATTTGTTCTTTGCAATAGCTATTGCTGCTTGACAATCACAATGCATAAACACATGAGGCAACTCATCCTTTATTAAAGGGATATTCGCTAAGAAATTTCTCAGCCACTCAGCCTCAGAACCAGCTAACTCCAGAGCTATAAACTCTGACTCCATAGTCGATCTAGCAATGATTGTCTGCTTAGCTGATTTCCACGATATTGCACCACCACCAAGGGTGAACACATAGCCACTGGTGGATTTTGTCTCATCTGAATCAAAGATCCAGGTTACATCACAATACCCTTCTAAAGTAGAAGGAAATCCACTATACAGGATACCGTAATTCATGGTTCCTCTTAAATATTTCATTAGTCTAATTAATGCAGACCAATGCCCATGATTGGGATTATGAGTATATCTACTCAGTCTACACACAACATAGGCTATATCAGGCATTGTAAAATTCATTAAATGCATCAGACTCCCAATAATCTGTGCATATTTAGACTGAGCAATTGGGTCACCATTATTCTTTTCAATTGCGAGTTAGGATCATAAGGAGTGGCCACAGGTGTCACTTCAAAACTTCTTAAGAAGTCCCTCCGCATAATGTTCCGGTGACAGCAATATATTATCATCACTCCTTATAAATTTAACTCCCAATATCATATTTACTTCACCCAGATCTTTCATATCAAAATTAGTAGACAAAAATAATTTGGTACTTTTCACAATATTTAAACTTGTACCAAATATGAGCATGTCATCAACATATAAGCATATTGTCACATAATCATTGTCTACCACTTTAGTATAAACATATTTATCCACTTCAACAGAAGAAAACCCGTCTTTAATTAAGACTTGATCAAATTTCTCATGCCACTGTTTAGGAGCTTGCTTAAGGCCCTAAAGTGATTTCATTAATTTACAAACTTTATTTTCTTGTCCAGTAACAATACATCCATCAGGTTGAACCATATAAATCTCTTCTTCTAAATCACCATTTAAAAAAGCTGTTTTTACATCCATTTGGTGGATAAAAAGTTTGTGAATTGATGCTAAGGCAATTTAAACTCGAATAGACGAAATTCTAGTCACAGGTGCAAATGTATCAAAATAATCAATATTTTGTTTTTGAGAAAATCCTTTTGCTATTAAATGAGCTTTATATTTATCTATAGAGCCATCAGAATTAAGCTTTTTTTTTTTTTAAAATCCATTTACAACCAATAGGTTTTGCACCAGGAGGTAAATCAGTCAAAATCCATGTATTATTTTCATAATAGAATCAATTTCAACTTTTATTGCCTCTTTCCAAAATTTAGCATCAGAAGAAGATATAGCTTCAAAATAATTTGATGGTTCATTATCGACAAGAAAAGTTTGAAAATCATTTCCATACGAAAAATATTCTTGCCTAGGCCTTTTGCTCCTTCTCAGTTCCTTATTAGAGGTACTCTCATTATTTCTTTCAACAGGTCCATGAGAAATTTTATCAGACAGTGGAAAAATATGTTCAAAAAATTCAGCATTCTTTGTCTCAATTATAGTATTGCAATCAAGCACATCACTTTTCAAGACAAGAAATATTTATGCAGCACTATGTTCAGCATATCCAATAAGCATGCAATCAACAGTTTTAGCACCTCTTTTTCGCGTTTTAGGTTTCGGCAAAAGAACTTTAGCAAGGCAACCCCACACTTTTAAATATTTCAAATTAGGTTTATAACGTTTCTACAATTCATAAGAAGTTTTACCGGTTCTTTTGTGAGGAATTCTATTTTGTAAGTGACATAGAGATAAAATAGCTTCACCCCACAAATTATCAGGTGCATTAGAACTAACTAACATGGAGTTCATCATTTCCTTCAATGTTCTATTTTTCCTTTCAGCTACTCCATTAGACTCAGGTGAATAAGGCGGAGTTATTTCATGAATAATACCTTCTTTTTCACAAAAAGCATTTAAGGACAAATATTCTCCACCTCTATCAGATCTAATTCTCTTGATTTTTCTACTAAGTTGATTTTCAACTTCAGTCTTATAAAAAATAAAAGCATTAAAAGCGTCATCTTTATTTCTAAGTAAATACAACTTAGTAAATCTAGAAAAATCATCAATAAAAGTCACATAATATCTTTTACCACCTCTAGTCATTGTCTGCTTTAAATCACCTAAATCAGTGTGAATCAAAGATAATAATTCAGTTTCTCTATTTACTGAAAACTTGACTTTTTAGTAATTTTAGCTTCAAAGACATATTCACATTTGTCAAAATTATTTGAGTCTAAACCAGCTATTAAACCAAGTGACTGCATTTTCTTTATATATGCGGTATTAACATGCCCTAGTCTAGCATGCCACAAAGAAATAGACTCAACCATATAAGCAGAAGTAAATGCATTTTCACAAATATCATTAGAAACATTAAGCACAAATAGACCACGGTTACAAGATCCTTTGCCCACCAAAATATTATTTTTGGACAACACAGCCTCATTTTCTTCAAAAGAAACCTTCACCCCAACTTTTCCTAATAATCCCACAGAAATCAAATTAGTTCGGATATTAGGAGCATGCAACACGTCACTCAATGCTAGAATTTTACCAGATGTGAGTTTGAGAAGAACTTTTCCTTTCTCAAGAACTTGAGTTGTCCTTGAGTCACCAAGATAAACAATTTCTTCTCCTTCCTCAACTTGGGTGTATGACACAAAATTATTTTTATTTACACAAATATGCCTAGTAGCACCAGAGTCTATCACCTAGTTTCTCACATTGGCCTCAATATTTATTTTACGAAATGACCGCAATAATTATATCATCCGTTTCAGTCAAATTTATTTTTGACTTAACGGGATTGTCATTTCTCGCAAAAATTCTCTTGCATTGAGGTGTATTTTTCATGAAGGTTTTATTATTGGTTTTAGGCTTGTAACCATGTCTATTTACATACCTGAATTTTGGCATCATTGTTTGGCTAAATTGTGGACATATTAATGCATCTTCAATACCATGGACATCTGGCAAGATTATGGGAATAACAGCAGTCATAACAACACTAACATCGGCGTTATCAATAATTTCATGAGTGATATTATTTGCCATAGTTTCTTAGATTGTTGGGAAAACCACAAAATAAACCAGTATAATATAATAATAATAATAATAATAATAATAATAATAATTTTTTTTTTATTTAGCAAAGTAATATAACAACATTTGAAAAATAAATATTACTATGATAATATATATAGTAAATATGATTTGAGTCGTGCTAGGCACTGTTCTAAGAAACTATTTCAGCAATGTGAAATGTTTTCCCAGGATTAAACAAGCCATTCTTTAATTTTAATTAGAAGATACAAAAATCAGTAAAATTAAAATATTACTAGCAAATTTTTAAAAGAGGAAAAATAAAAGACCACAAAGAATTAACAGAAAAACAAAAGAGAGAAAGAGAGGGGAATCGGGTAAAATGGGAGAGGGAGTAGAAACTTTTGTTGTTAAATCACATTATGGGGGAGGGAGTATAGCCGATTTATAGGCTTAAGACATGTATGTGGACAAGCCAAGTGTCCTAGACGCTTGTCTTTAGAAAAATTTATTAAAAGCCACCATGAATTATATTAAAGACACATGGTTATTTAGGTGTCAAAACATTTCCATGCAAATTGCCACATAAAATCTAACTAGCCACTTCTCCAAGTAATAATATTAATTGTCATAAAAATCTTTAAAATACTACTACAAAGATAACTAAAATCTAATGTAAATTTAGTACAATTACTACTACAATTCAAGATAGGCATTTTACGCCTAACAAAATGCAAAGTATTATAGTTAAATTAGCACTGTAATTACAAGCCTGCAACAAATTAAAAGAATAACAATATATACATCTATCGACTAAGAAAATTCAAAATACATATAACGTTTTTTTTCGAGCTCTTTCGGAGTTAATTCCCTTCCGTCTGATGCTCCCGACACCTATCAAAAACTCATAGTTATTTTAAAATAAAAAACACAATAAGGAAATAAAATAAATTCTTCCACAATATGCCTCAGACAAAATACCTCGAGAGATTCTTATTTGCTTTTTGTAATTTTTCACTGTCTCGTGTGATTTACCCTCCGGCTCAACCTACAACCATTTTCATTCACATGAGAAAGTACGTAAATTTGGGATTTTCAAAAACGAAATCAATTAGAACATGAAAAATCTAACTATAATCGGTTATAGAAGAATTGAAGATAGATGTACTAAAAAGAAGGCGTAATATGGCAAAAAAATCCAATAACGGGGAAAAGGGCAGACAAAATAAGAAGCAAAATCTTTCTATGCAGAGATTTTAGAATGAGAAGAGGAAAAGTAACTTTGTATGCAATGAAAAAATGTGCTCTAATATTTATAGTAGGCAATATAATTTGTAAAATATGAGGTAATACAACAGAAAGAGTATTAGGTGCATTACAAGAGTATTAGGTGCATTACTTATCACAAACATATTTCCTAAAACTGCAATCGATTTACCGTGTATGTTACTAAAAGGAAGTTTTGGGAAAGTTAAACTTGAAAACTTAAGATTGGAATATGCAAAGACTCCATTCTACAATGGAAAAGGAACTTACGCAACAGAAAAGGCATTTATGCAATTTAATGTTCCATCATAATGTCAATTAAACATTGTAACCACTAAGCACACGTTCGTTAGTTGAATTGTTCACGTTCATTAGATGATTTTAAAAGAAAAATTGTGAAAAATGAGAGAAAAATTCACAAAAAAAGGAGAAAAAAGATAAATGACTTTCTTGATCATCTAGAAGGGTCACATCACCTCTCCTATGCCTAGCTTTATAATATATATATATAGACTAAGGCCCCGTTTGTCCATATACCAAAAAACAATTCACTTTTTTTTGGAATTTTGGAGTTGGAGTTGTGTTTCGCCATAGTTTTTTGAAATTGTAGTTTTTGGTGAAATGTAGTTGTAAAAAAGTGAAAAAAGTTTTAAAAACAAGTTTTTTGAGTTTTTGATATTCCGGAATACAACTTCAAGTTGTTTTCAGAATTCTCATGACCAAACGCTGATTTCGGAAAAAAGTAAAAAAAATTTCTGGAATAAAGTGAATAATTGTTATGGCCAAACGGGGGCTAAGTTTCAAGGAAGGAGTGAAAGCTTGTTGTGGACCAGGGCCGTATGGAGGTACAAATGCATGCGGTGGAACAAATAGTTTGATTCTTTTCACCCAACAGAGGGCATACATGAACAATTTGCAAAAGCTCTCTGTGATGGACCATCCACCTCCATAGGACCTTACACTCTTCAAGATCTATTCTTTATAGTAAAGAGAAACAAATTATAGCTGAGATTGTTGATTTATAATCCATACGACTAACTGCACATCTTGCTATCAAAAAGCTATTAATGATTAATTTTCTCAAACCCAAGAAAAGTTCAGTAACTGCTATGATTTTGCTGATTTCTGTATTGAGCAACCTTGTTATATATTGTAAGCACTTACGATGTCACTAGCATATTAGATGCGATTATTTGTGAAAAAAGGCGTGAACTATCATGACCCAATCTATCGTCGTGACAGACGCTTCGAGTTATGGTAGGGCCTCCAAACAAGCCTTAGCGAGATTTGTAAAAATCCGACAGAGATTCGCCTATTTTGTGAAGTGCCTAGTTGAACAATTTTTCAGCAAATACAATATTTAAACCTTCAATCAGGAACATAGTAAATAAAATAATGGAAGTACTCAAAGGCACTAACATGTCTAGCATGAAATGACAGTCAATGAAAAATTTTCAGAGATAAAAACAAGCTAATTAAGTATTTGCAAAGGAGAGGCATCATCTCTACCACAGATAGTTGTTAATGTCACGACCCGGCAAGGGGGCCATGACGGGTACCCGGAGCTGACTACCGAGCACCTATAATTAGGTTAATCATCATACTCAACCTGAACATATATAATCTCCAAAGCAACCCATATCTATATACATAAGCCCTCACGGCTACAAAAATGATATACAAAAGTACAATGACATCATCATGGGACACAATTTACCCACATGTACGTATCTACGAGCCTCTACTAGAGTACTAGACATAAGGACGGGACAGGACCCCGTCGTGCCCAAAATATATATATACACAAAAGAATATGATCATAAGTAGCACCTCCGGAATAATGGAGTGCTCCTGTGAATCTGCTGATAAGCTCCTACGGATCCGCACCGTCTCCCTGTCTACCTGTGGGCATGAACACAACATCCAAAAAGAAAGGACGTCAGTACGAACATTGTACTGAGTATGTAAGGCATGAATAGTAATAGTATAATAAAGAAACAATGAAACATGAGATGAAGATATAACACTTAACCTTTAAAGGAAAACACAATTATGCATATCATATATACCATCATCGTTAACTCGCGTCCGGGTAACCATCATAACGCCGCCCACTAGTGGTGTCATGTCCGGCCCTCTAGGCACGGTGTAATCATAAGCAGCCCGCCTTAGCGGTGTCATGCCCGGCCCTCTGGGCACGGTGTGATCTCAAGCCGCCCGCCTTCGCGGTGACATGTCCGGCCATCTAGGCACGGTGTAATCTCATCATCATATACATCTCATAAAGCATGCATAAGAACTTAAGACAAACTATAACTCTATCGGGGTGACGTAAGGTCGAGAACCCCCGATTCCATTATGGAGTAATCATAATCATCATACCTCACCTTGAAGGAACTAGCATCATAAGGTGGGTCTAGCAATAATGAATAACATCAAAGAAACCGTATAAGGATCATTAACTTCGTGGCAATATCATATCATAAGCTTTAGGGTCTTTAGGCTTAGACTCATCATCATCATTATCATATTCATAACGTAACATAGCATAAGCCTTAGAATCTTATAAACTTTGACTCGTATTTTCCGGAATGTAAGAAGGTCATGGAGAATAAGGATAGTCATGTTCATAAGAATCATGCCTTAGAAAAGAAGGAACTAGCCTTACATACCTTTTCGTTTTCTAACTTGTCGACTATACGCTTCCTTCCACGTTCGTTTCTACATTCAAAGGATTTCGTGCTACGATTAGATATTCGGAAGCATACTTAAGCTTAGGCTAAAGCTAACGAAAATTGGGCAGCATTTCCTTTGTTTCTACAAATTTCTCCATATAATGTAACAACTCCCAAACGTCAATAACAATATTCATAATATCATACTCAACAATCTTCATCAACCATACATTATTCAATTCTCCTACTTCCATTTCAAGGGCATCCATAACCATGGTCATAATACTACATTACATTCATCCACCTATAACGTTTCTCCCATATTCTTAATATCATTTACAACATAACTATACTTGTAACATATCAAGAATCATGATTCATTTTAAGCTACTACCCAAAAATGCCACTATTCTTATATTTGTAACCCATCTTCTACCTCCTTCCATAATCCAAGTCTTTCAACCCCTCAATAGTCTAAATAACATGAATTTATCATAAAACTTACCTTTGATAGTGTGGGAATGATCTTTGGGTGGAAACACTTCACTTGAGGAAAAACCCTAGCTTCAATCCAAAGAGATTTCTTGTCTTGTATGAACCCTAGTGAGCTTCTTGCACTTGATTCCCTTGGTTTGATGAAGTTGATCCTTAATTTATCTTGGATTCTTGAAAATAAATGGTGTGGAAAGTTCTAGAGGTGTGGAGAGTGTTAGAGAGAAAATGGGAAATGAAATAATGAACTTGGGGTCCCTTATTTAAAACATGAAAATCTGTCCCGACCAAGTTATACGGACACACATATAGTTCGTATAACTTATATGGTCCGTATGTGTGACCATATAATGTGTGACCTTATAATCCAGCAGACCCCTTTTCTGGGCAAGTTATACGGTCAGATATACGGGCCGTATCTTTTATACGGTCCGTATAAAGGACCGTACAATCCACAATTCCCCGAAACTTGTCCTCGTCGACCCGTTTTGCCTCCAATCCTTATGGAACCTTCTTAACACTTGTTTAACACTTCATTAACAACTTAAGGAGCATTATAGATTTTCCTCAAGACATTATTAGGTCAACATTAACTCGGTACTTGTAAATCCTTTCCGAAACACAACGTATACTTTGCCTTTCTCAACGAACTTTCTTCCCTTGCCTCAAACGTCTTTGGAATCTCAATTAGAACCATTAAGTACTGCTTCTTACTTATAGAAACATCATATACTTCTTACCCTACATTAGTCTATTTACTATGCAACGACAGGGAATTTTCCGAGGTGTAACATTCTTCCCCCCTTTAAAAACATTCGTCCTCGAATGTTAAGTTCTCGGGAATTCTACGAAAATTTTGCCAGAGTTTTCCCTGTAATATGGCTCTACCATCCTGTCACAACAACCCACAATAACAATGCCTCACAGGGCTACAACACAATAGCAATAAATTATGGCCACACACGACCAAAAGCATAAAAAGAAAGCATACATACCTCATAATGTTAATGTCTCATCTTGAATCTCTTCTGGGGGTGGAAACAAGTGTGGGTATTTGGACTTCATATTTTCTTCCACTTCCCAAGTCATTTCTTCTCGGTTATTGTTTCTCCATAAAACCTTGACTGAAGCTACCTCTTTGTTTCTAAGTCTCCGTACTTGCCTATCTAGTATAGCAATAGGTACCTCTTCATAATCCAACCTTTCCGTAACTTGAACATCATCTACCGGCAAGATCCTAGTAGGATCTCCGACACACTTACGGAGCATTGATACGTGAAAAACCGGATGGACTGATTCAAGTTCTGAGGGTAAGTCCAATTTATATGCTACTTGGCCTACCTTGCGGATAATCTTATAAGGTCCAATGTATCGAGGACTTAACTTCCCTTTCTTACCAAATCTCATCACGCCCTTCATCGGTGATACCTTTAAGAATACCCAATCATCAACTTGGAATTCTAAGTCTCGCCGACGGTTGTCCGCATAAGATTTCTGATGACTTTGGGTTGTCATTAATCGATCTCGGATAACCTTGACCTTTTCCACCGCTTGTTGAATCAACTCAGGGCCTATTAATTGTGTCTCCCCAACTTCAAACCATCCAATTGGCGATCTGCACTTCCTTCCATATAGAGCTTCATACGGGGCCATTTGAATACTGGAATGATAGCTATTGTTGTATGCAAACTCAATAAGAGGTAAGTGGTCATCCCAACTACTACCAAAATCTAGCACACATGCCCGTAACATATCTTCCAAGGTCTGAATAGTGCGTTCGGCTTGCCCATCAGTTTGTGGATGAAACGCCATGCTAAGCCTCACTTGAGTACCCAAACCTTCTTGGAAAGACTTCCAAAATTTAGCTGTAAATTGTGCCCCTCTATCTGTGATAATAGATAACAGGACACCATGAAGTCTCACAATCTCCTTAAGATACAACCTTGCATAATCTTCGATATAATTGTGACACCTTGCCGAATATTTGGTTCTATATGGAAGCGGAAGAAAATGAGCTGATTTCGTGAGTCTATCCACGATCACCCATATGGAGTCATACTTGCTTCGGGAATGAGGTAGCCCTATAATGAAATCCATGTTAATCACTTCCCATTTCTAGGTTGGAATCTCCATAGCTTGCAATAATCCTCCGGGCTTTTGATGCTTGATTTTCACTTGTTGGCAAGTTGGATATTGAGCTACAAATTCTGCTATGTCCTTCTTCATTCCATCCCACCAATACATTAGCTTAAGATCGTGATACATCTTTGTCGCTCCTGGATGAATAGAATACCGAGAGAAATCAGCTTCTCCTAGGATCCGACAACGTAGTCCCGCAACATTCGGAACGCATAGTCGGTCTCTGTATCTAAGAACTCAATCTATAGAAACTTAAAATGGCGACTTCTCTTTCTCATGAAGTGTATCTCTATAGTGACTCAACTGAGGATCTTCATATTGACGCTCCTTCACTTCCATATCTAAGGAGGAAACAGCTGGGTTGCGAATACCAATTCCTGCATTGCCTGAATCAATTAGACGAACTCCGAGGCTGGCTAGCTGGTGGAGCTCACGGATTAATTCTTTCTTCTCCGGAGGAACCTCACATAGGCTACCCATTGATTTGCGGCTAAGTGCATCAGCCACTACATTCGCCTTCCCAGGATGGTATAAAATACTCACATCATAATCTTTCAATAATTCCAACCACCGTCTCTATCGAAGATTCAACTCCTTCTGTTTGAAAATATACTCGAGACTCTTGTGATCTGTATAAATATCAACATGTACACCATACAAGTAGTGTCTCCACATCTTTAGTGCATGGATAACCGCAGCTAACTCAAGGTCATGGGTCGGATAATTCTTCTCATGTTTCCGCAATTGCCTTGAAGCATAGGCAATGACTTTACCGTGCTGCATCAACACACATCCTAACCTGACACCAGAGGCATCACAATATACAACATAACCATCTGGCCCTTCTGGGAGTGTCAGGACTAAGTTAATCTATCCTTCAATTCTTGGAAACTGCGTTCACAAGCATCAGTCCATTGGAATCTTGCTGACTTCTGAGTTAGCTTTGTCAATGGTGCTGAAATAGAGGAAAACCCTTCCACAAATCTTCTATAGTAACCAAATGTCAAATCCCAAAAATCTACGGACTTTTATAACATGTTGTAGGAAAGTTGGCCAAGTCTTCACAAAAATTTTCTTTTGACATCTACTACGAATGCCATCAATTCGTCCGAAATAATATGGCCGAATAGAAAAGTCATAGAATTTAAAAAAAACTCACATTTCGAAAACCATTAGCATACAATTCACGAGTCCGAAGAATCCCAAGGACAATACGTAAATGGTTTTGCTTTTATTTGGACATGCTTTTGTGCTCGGATTCTGTCCGAGAGTATACAAGAATATCATCAATGAACACGATCACGAACAGATCTAAGAGAGGCCTGAATACATTATTCATCAAATTCATAAACACCGCCGGAGCATTAGTCAACCCAAATGACATTACCCGAAATTCATAGTGGCCATATCTCGTTCTGAAAGCTGCTTTTAGAATATCTTCTTCTCTAACTCTCACTTGATGATAACCTGACCTCAGATCTATTTTGGAAAACCACTTGGCACCTTGTAATTGGTCAAACAAATCATCAATTCTTGGTAGCGGATATTTATTCTTTATCGTCACCTTATTCAGCTGCCTATAATCAATACACATTCGTAAAGAACCATCTTTCTTTCGCACAAATAGGACAGGTGCTCCCCACGGTGACGAACTGGGCCTAATAAACCCCTTCTCAAGCAAATCTTTCAATTGTGCCTTTAGCTCTTTCAATTCTGCAGGAGCCATTCGGTAGGGTGGAATAGAGATTGGTTTAGTATCCGGTAACACATCAATAGCAAAATCAATTTCTCTTTCCGGAGGAAGACCTGGGAGTTCATCTAGAAATACATCCGAAAATTCATTCACTACCGGGACGGATTGAAAAGTCGGTGGCTTTGCTTCGGTGTCATGAACTCGGACTAAGTGATAAATATAGCCTTTAGCTATCATCTTCCTTGCCTTAAGGTAGGAAATAAACCTACCTCTGGGAGACGCTGTATTACCTTTCCATTCAAGCACGGGTTCTCCCGAAAATTGGAATCGAACAACTTTCATTCGGCAATCGACATTGGCATAACATGAGGCCAACCAATCCATACCCATAATCACATCAAAATCTAACATTTCCAGCTCAACTAAATCAACTTTAGTTTGACGATCACATACCACAATTATACAATTCTTGTATACTTGTCTAGCTACTACGGGATCACCAACCGGAGTAGATACCTCAAAAGGTTTAATTGGCTCAGGTTTCACCCCAATACGACTAGCAATATAAGGAGTAATATAAGACAACGTGGAACCCGAATCTATCAATGCATAAACCTCATGAGAGAATATAGATAGTATACCTGTAACCACATCCGGGGAGGACTCAAGATCCTATCGTCCGGCTAGAGCATAGATACGGGGCTGGGTACCCCCTTGAATTGGACGCTCCCCCTCTCGCCTACCTCGACCCGCCGGAATGCGGGAGTCTGCCCTATCGGGCGCACGGACGAAGAAGAACCAGCCGCCGATCCCGTGGCGAACCCCACCTCTACCGTACCTCGAGGGACAATCACGCATCACGTGCCCAGTCTATCCACAAACATAACAAGCATCTGATCCTTGGCGACACGGGCCCGAATGTAACTTTCTACATTGACTACATCGTGGGACCGGTGGTCTCCTCTGGCTATAATCACCTCCCAACTGAGAACCTGAAGCTCTCGAGCTCTGACCCTGTCCTGAATGAATGGAGCGGTCAAATCTCCTGCCTGCAAACCGGGGAGGTGCACTAGTCACCGACTGGCCTGAGTATCTAGAATATGACTGCCTCGATCCCCCTCTATAGTCGCTACCGGCACCCATAGATCTGGCCCTCTTACTCTGCCCTCTATCAATATCGCGCTCACCCCTTTGCGGATGTTGCTGCTCTTCTAAATTCTGGGCATGGGCCTGAATACGGGAAATGTCCATCCCCTCCTGCAATGAAGCTGTCAAGCAATCTTTAAACAAATGTGGCCCTAAGCCACTCACAAACCTATGCACTCTATCTCCCATATCAGCCACCATTGTCGGAGCATATCTAGCCAATGAATTAAAGTGAAGGCTATACTCCCGAGCACTCATATTCCCTTGCTTTAGATTCAAAAACCTGTCAGCGCTGGCCCTTCGAACCTCGGGTGGCAAATAATGACGAAGGAAAGCATCCACAAATTCTTGCCAAACCGGGGGAGGTGCATTTTCCTTTCTTGAGGATATCCAATTATTATACCAAAGAACCGCCACATCCCGGAGTCTATAAGATGCCAACTCCACAGATTCAGTATCGGAGGCATGAATAATTTTCAATGTTCTCAACATCTCATCAATAAAACCTTGCGGGTCTTCATCCGGCTTTGACCCGAAAAACTCTGGAGGGTTTAAACTCATAAAATCCCGAGCTCGAGTACTAGTCGCCCTGTCACTTGAACCCGTACTCTGCCGCTGTGCCTGAGCGGCAACTAACTGTGTCAGTAGCTGAATAACTTCGGTCATTTGTTGACCCGAAGCAGCCGGTGGAGGAACTGGAGGCATAGGAGCTGGGACTGAAGCCCCCTCTTGCTCTTCTATAATAGGCGGAGTGTGAGAGGTGTTAGATGGAGCCTCATTATGGGATTCGCCTTCCTCTACATTGGTTGGCGGCTCCCTTTCTATCCGCCTTTCTGTCGTAGCCTTGCCCTTCTGGGCGGCTGTAGCTTTTCTCTTTACCGGCATCGCTGAAATCATAACACACCATTAGGGAGGAGAAAATCTTATAACATAGCTCTATCGCACGATCTAGTAAGAAGAAGAATGGTCATTTTTCCTAAATGCCCCGCAGCCTCTTGTTTATAAGTGTGGCGCGCTTCACACCCATAAACGAGACTCTGCTGGACACGGCTCGTAGACACACCCTAGGACGGAACTGCTCTGATACCACTTTTGTCACGACCCGACAAAGGGGACCATGACGGGTACCCGGAGCTGACTACCGAGCACCTATCATTAGGCTAATCATCATACTCAACCTGAACATATATAATCTCCAAAGCAACCCATATCTATATACATAAGCCCTCACGGCTACAAAAATGATATACAAAAGTACAATGACATCATCATGGGACACAATTTACCCACACGTACGTATCTACGAGCCTCTACTAGAGTACTAGACATAAGGACGGGACAGGACCCCACCGTGCCCAAAATATATACACAAAGGAATATGATCATAAGTAGCACCTATATAATAATACAGTAGCACCATAATAAAGAAACAATGAAACATGAGCGGAAGACATAACCTGCTTAGCCTTTAAAGGAAAACACAATTATGCATATCATATATACCATCATCGTTAACTCGCGTCCGGGTAACCATCATAATGCCGACATGATAGTGTCTACCTCTAGGCACGGTGTAATCACATATATCCTTAAAAAAGAAAGGATGGTGTGATCTCGAAGATGTCATGCCCGACCATCTAGGAACGGTGTGATCTCAAGCCGCCCGCCTTTGCGGTGTCATGCCCGGCCATCTAGGCACAGTGTTATCTCATCATCATATACCTCTCATAAAGCATACATAAGAACTTAAGACAAACTATAACTCTATCGGGGTGACGTAAGGTCGAGAACCCCCGATTCCATTATGGAGTAATCATAATCATCATACCTCACCTTGAAGGAACTAGCATCATAAGGTGGGTCTAGAATAATGAATAACATCAAAGAAACGAATAAGGATCATATATATCAATATCATATCTTAAGCTTTAGGGTCTTTAGGCTTAGACTCATCATCATCATTATCATATTCGTAACATAGCATAAGCCTTAGAATCTTTATAAACTTTGACTCGTATTTTCCGGAATGTAAGAAGGTCATGGAGAATAAGGATAGTCATGTCATAAGAATCATGCCTTAGAAAAGAAGGGACTAGCCTTACATACCTTTTCGTCTTTCTATCTTGTCGACTATACGTTTCCTTCCACGTTCATCGCTCTACATTCAAAGGATTTCGTGCTACGATTAGATATTCGAAAACATACTTAAGCTTAGGCTAAAACTAACGAAAATTGGGCAGCATTTCCTTTGTTTCTACAACTTTCTCCATATAATGTAATAACTTCCAAACGTTAATAACAATATTCATAATATCATACCCAACAATCTTCATCAACCGTATATTATTCAAATCTCCTACTTCCATTTCAAGGGCATCCGTAACCATGGTCATAATACTACATTACATTCATCCACCTATAACTTTTCTGATGTTCGGCCTAAAG
Source organism: Lycium ferocissimum (assembly GCF_029784015.1). Classification (NCBI taxonomy): domain Eukaryota; kingdom Viridiplantae; phylum Streptophyta; class Magnoliopsida; order Solanales; family Solanaceae; genus Lycium; species Lycium ferocissimum. Next base: position 5,333,738 of record NC_081343.1, on the reverse strand, counting down.
TTGCATATATTTAGCTATTAGTTGCCTCACATTGTAGTACTTTTAATTGTCTTTTGAGTATTAATTATAATGAATTGTGCTTAATATTATATTTTACTATGTAGGTATAAAGCGGCTAAAGTGCAAAAAAAGAAGAAGAAATAAAACGAAATGCGATAAGAATGAAGGGAGACAGAGAAACACTGAAGAGGACACTATTTATGTTTTGTCTACCCACTTGAAGACATGTAAATAAAAGAAAGGAATAAAGGAATTGAGCATAAAGTTGGGAAAGAATCGTTAGGATATAAGACTTGACGCGATCCCGGTTATTCGAAATTTAACTCTTCCCAATTTGTTTTGGACTCGCATTTTATTTGGGTTCTTTTTCTACATCTATAAATATTTCATAAGCCACAATTTTTATACAGCTTTGGATAACTTCAAACCCTTAGTTCATATCTTTGGACCTAGAGAGAGTCATGGAGGTCGTATTTATAAGGATACCTTCATAATACTTATTTTGATATTTTTGTTCGGATGATTTGTTGTTTTTCCTCCATGTCTATGTGGAGCTAAACTCTTTAGTTCTAGGGCTTTGACACAAACATGAAAGTTGACGTTTTATCGTTTTATCTATCGATTCTCCATCTTTGGATTATTTATTTATTCTTGGTCTTAATTGTTTAATTACTTGATCACTAATTGAACACTATCTCGTGGTGCAGAATTGGACTTGATAAAGGGAATTCACGTACGTAATAAGAATAAATAGAGTTTGTTCGATTTAATCGTTTCATACCGAGGATAGAGATATATACCTTTAGCCCTACTTAGTTGAATACGGAGAAATAAATGCGTTCGTTACCTCTCCGACGAATAGAGATATAGGCGTTATAGTAGCATCTACCTTTGAGTAGTTCTAGAGAATATCATAAAGTTATAATTAACCCGTCAACTAGTAACCCAAGTCAATAAGAAATATTCATAATAGATCTATCTCTTTTCCGATAAAAATTTGCTCTTTCTTGGTTGAAGTTCATTATTTGTTTTCTTTTATTTTTAATTAGTTTACAAATATAATTTGGATTTTATTTCTTGTTTAGATAATTAGCATTAGTTTAATTTGATAAATAGTTAATTATAAGTCTCATGGTCATATTTACTTAAAAATCCTATATTACTTGTACGACCGCGTATACTTGCGTGTGCATTAGGGAGCAACAGTTTCTCCCATATTCTTAATATCATTTACAACATAACTATACTCGTAACATATCAAGAATCATGATTCATTTTAAGCTACTACCCAAAAATGCCACTATTCTCATATTTGTAACCCATCTTCTACCTCCTTCCATAATCCAAGTCTTTCAACCCCTCAATAGTCTAAATAACATGAATTTATCATAAAACTTACCTTGATAGTGTAGGAATGATCTTTGGGTGGAAACACTTCACTTGAGGAAAAACCCTAGCTTCAATCCAAAGAGATTTCTTGTCTTGTATGAACCTTAGTGAGCTTCTTGCACTTGATTCCCTTGGTTTGATGAAGTTGATCCTTAATTTATCTTGGATTCTTGAAAATAAATGGTGTGGAAAGTTCTAGAGGTGTGGAGAGTGTTAGAGAGAAAATGGGAAATGAAATAATGAACTTGGGGTCCCTTATATAAAACTTAAAAATTTGCCCCGACCAAGTTATACGGACACACATACGGTCCGTATAACTTATATGGTCCGTATGTGTGACCGTATAATGCGGCCAGTGGAGACTCCTTTTCTGGACAAGTTATACGGTCAGATATACGGGCTGTATCTTTTATACGGTCCGTATAAAGGACCGTACAATCCACAATTCCCCGAAACTTGTCTTCGTCGACCCGTTTTGCCTCCAATCCTTATGGAACCTTCTTAACACTTGTTTAACACTTCATTAACAACTTAAGGAGCGTTATAGCGTTTCCTCAAGACATTATTAGGTCAACATTAACTCGGTACTTGTAAATCCTTTCCGAAACACAACATACACTTTGCCTTTCTCAACGAACTTTCTTCTCTTGCCTCAAACGTGTTTGGAATCTCAATTAGAACCATTAAGTATTGCTTCTTTCTTATAGAAACATCATATACTTCTTATCCTGCGTTAAGTCTATTTAATATGCAACGATAGGGAATTTTCCGAGATGTAACAGTTAATGGTTTCAAGGCAATCCAAAAAGACATGACAAAATGCTTTAGAGACAACCCACATGAACTTCCAGAAGTCATTCTGCCACCTATGAGCCTTCAGATGAACAGAAGTACAATTTTAGATGCTTCTTAGATGAGCGGACATTAAAAGAAAAATAGAATAATAACCTAAGGACAAGAAGGAGAAAGCATGGCGAATTGTTGTATTAAATAACTTCATCAATGTGAAATTCCATTTAGCTATGGACCGTTGATGAAGCTTCTAAAACAGTGCCCATTAGAATTTATTTTAGACTGATCAATTAGATCACGCTATGCCTCTCAATGTAGAAAAATGAGGGATAGTGCATGAGGCTCAAATTTAATACTGCCCCTAATACAAAGCGAAAACCTTAATAGCCTCCTGGTTACAAGGACTCTTCATTTACCAATCAGATATATATTTACCTATACCCCGAGTTTATTGTAACATAAATAACAAGAGTTGCCCAAAATTAGCTCCAGTGGAACCTAAAATTTATCAAGAAGCCCATGATTTCTAAATAGTGTTAATACTTTCCACATTGAGAAGAAAACAACAGCTTAGCCTACGTAGAGATATGAATCACTTTAGCTCTGGGTTCAGAATGTGATACGATACGGGATGGCTCAAGCGCTCAATTTTATCCAAGGCCTTGCCCTAGAAGCCGATTCAAAAACTTCTAAGCACTTCCAAGCCTTAGAAGTCAAGTTTGTGGAGAAGAAAGCCATGGAAGATCTTGGATACAACGAATGGAGGGGCTTCAAGCTATGGAAGATAGCATGGAAGAAGAGTACAAGAGCCCAAAATTCCAAGGCCCAATGCTTGCCTCTTAGAAGAAGCCAAACGTGTGATCTATGGATACAATTGCAAGCTTGGGTAGCCAAAGGCCGGAAGGTGGCTATTTACGCAAGAGGCTATCCTTTAAAGACAAGCCATCATCCATCAAGAAGACCAAACAAGACCCTTACTTTATTAAGGGTATTTTTGTAATAAGCTAGTTAGTCTTCTTTAGCCTAGTAGTATAAAAACTACACTTAGTTATTTCATTACTTAGATTATGTTGAATTGAGATGAATACTCTAAATTGAGTGATAGTTTGTTTGCTAGAATTAGTGCTAATCTAGTGATTAGTGATAGTTAATCATGGTGGATTCCATTGTTGGCTATAAACACTTTTCCATTGATTTTCAATAGAGTTGTTCATTTGTGGATTGATACGCCCAAATTACACCTTTTAAAATAGGAGTAAGCATCGTTGTCAAATATAGAATCCAACAATGTTGGGGTTGAATCCCACAGAGAATACAATGAAGAAATATACTTGCTAAGTGTAACGCTCGACTATTAGTCTATATTTCTAGGGATGAGGGTATAATAATGATTGGTTTGAAGATTGTTAACTTAATTTATCGCTAATTGTTGTTAAAAAGATAATCTATTGGTAAAAGGACTAAGGTTGTGGTTCCAATGGAAAGTAATGCAATTGGGTATCAATCCAACTCATCTATGTGTCTAGATGTAATTAAACATGGGCTACGTAGATTTATCAAAAGTCTCTCGACCAAATTGATAAATGTCATTACTAAACTTTCCCAAGCCTTAGAATGTAGAAAATGTGAACACCCATTTTATTTCAAGTTAGCTTTCCTATCTCTAGCTCAAGCTATTAGATGGGGTTTAAAGCCCCCAAATCCTTGCTATCTAACTCTTTTCCTAACTTTTATTTTCTTTCTCAAGCAAAAGAAAAGTATTTAGGCACAAAAACGTCATTAAAGCTTGAAGAGTTAATAAAAAAACATCTTTAACATACAAATGTAGTTGAAATACAAAAACCCAATCACATAACTAACACATTTGGTCTCACAACCTTAGCTAAATGGTTTAGCTACTCATGTTCAATAAATACAAAACAATGGTAAAGAGAATATTCATAAAGCTTACAATGATTAATGGAAGAAGATGACAAAAAGGAGGAAGATTCTCCTTAACAGCTTGCAACCAACACTATTCAATGTCACCAATGGCTAAAAGACAACAATAAAGTCTGTCCAAGGAATATTCAATAATGTTCACGAAAACCTAGGCACGAGTATTTATAGAGAGAGAACAAAAAGTACAAAAATTTCCTAAATGACGACATGCGGCGCCAAGTATGCGGTCGCATACGCCAAGTATGCGGTCGCATCAGGAGTATGCGACCGAATCAGGAGTTTGCAGTGTCGCATGTACTCCGCATGCTAGTGCACTTTGTCTGATTCATTGGTTGCTCAGAGCTGAAGTATACGGCCGCATTTTGGAGTTTGCAGTGCCGCATCTTGCTACATTTTGGCAAACTCTCTATTGATTTGTGCAAACACTTTGCGACCGTATCTCGAATATGCGGTGCCGCATCTTAGCCGCGTTCTCATCGTTTTTCTCCTTTTTATGCCAATTTGTTCCCTTTATACCCTTGAACTCACAAAACCTTAAAACACACTTTTTTATGCCAATTTGCTCCCTTTATACCCTTGAACTCACAAAACGTTAAAACACACAAAAACATAATAGAAATAGAGAAAAATACTTGAAATGACTCCTAAAAAGCACAAGTAGTGGATGTAGAAAGCTTGAAAATCCACAACTTATCATGGATTACTCTTGGTTGATTATCAAATGGGATAGGTTCGTTAGTAGGAATCGATTAAGAGGGTTTAGGTTTCATATACCTAAGTTTACCTATAATTTCTTTACTAATTGGGTCTTACTCTATCTCTCTATTTCTCATCCCAATTTCTTCACTTCTCATCTTTAAATTCTAATCTATCTTTAGTTTCTGCGTTTTTGTTGTTGAATCCGTGTCTTCCACGAGCCGGATCTTATCAGAATGTTGTCCAAGAAAATAAACTTGCATCAAGATACATCTGAACCGCAGCGAATTCCAGGTTGACATTCTATCGAAAAAAAGTTCGACGACTGAAAAGCCTATTCTATTTCCAGTTAAAATGACTTATTTGGACAGCATTGTAACATACGAGTTGAATGTAAGTCATAATGACAAACTCATAGACTACTACCATTTCAGGAGTTATAGATTGGAACCAGTGATCTCTGACTTATGTTTTCTAAACATGCCAAAAGTCAAAAGTGGCAAATAACGGACATGAATATCTACTATTTAGAACCAATTATATTGAAGTTTGTGCTCATCTTTGATGCAAATAAATATGAAGAAATATTTAACTTCGGAATGTAAGGCAAACATTATATAAAGAACCCTGAGACACCTGTAATGCTACAATCTAATCCATTCTCCGATGAATCAACAAGCTCACCACTAACTAAGCAGTCTTATTTAAGAAGAAAAAACTAAGCGGTCGTATTACCCTGCTAAGGAGATGAGATCACACATGCGATGGCCTAGCCTGAATAAAGGGATGATGAACTGCTTTTAAAATTACTCTCTGACTAAGTAATTACACTTTTAAAATCACTCTGTGACTAAGTAATAACAGATAAAAATTCTACATGTTATTTCTTATCCCAAAGTACCTTCAAACAAAAGAAAGTTGCACAACACGCACCCATGACTGTGGCAGATTAATACCAAATTCTGGACATATCAAACATAACTCAGACAAACTCACATGATGATGAGACAATTTAAACTCACGTGGTAAAAGCACCAGATAAATCCAATGAGACAAAGAAGTCCAAGCAGATGCTAGCCGGAAAGACACTAGATCCAGTTGACAGTACTGAAGAAGTGATGCCAAACTACATCAGATAGTTTCATGTAGATGGACGCAATCATGCAAAATCAGAAAGGGTTAGATGTCCAAAGGTTAAGAGTCACAATGACTTTGCATTTTAGAGTTTTGGGACAACTTGCTAATCTATTTTTCTTGTATTCAAATACGTATGACGTTAGCAGAAAACTTAACTTGCTACTTAATTTGAAAATGAAAGCACCAAAAGATCATCAATAATTCAAACCGCTAACGCTGCTTCATCATATCCTCATCCTCAGCCTCATCTTCACTGTCCTTTACTATCATATCACGGACTTTGTCTGCCTCAACATCTTCACTGTCATCACCAGTTCACCACCTTCTTTCTCTGCCTCATGACAAAAACAAGTTAGAGGGTCTGGCCAGAACTCATACTTGACTATATCACCAACTTTACCCCTTTGATTGACTTCACTGAACCACCTAAAGAAGCTTTCCTCCGCAACTCCCTTGCCTTCTGACCATTTTATTGACGAAGCAATAATTTTGTACGTCCATCATCTTCAAGGAATGTGTATGTCTTCCAGAGCTTTGTATTCTCAAAATAAGCATTTGGATCAAAGTTGAAAGTGATGGCACAACCCGATTTTACATCTTCAGAGTCTTCCACTTTGACTGAACTTAGAAACTTGAAAATTTTATAGTCCTCTTCACTAAAAAGCCCACCAAGAATAGGAAGCTTCATCAAAGCTGTCGACCAAAAGCCAGGAATATCTTTAATAATATTTTTCCGCTTCTCATAGATCGGCTGGCGGATCTGATTGTACTTCTGTGCTACTTTCAGCAATTCACCACTCGCTTCTTCGTTAATCTTCTCCAGCTCCTTTTGAAACTCTTGCAATTTTTCAACGCATCGAACCAGCTACTTTCTGTCATCAATAATGTTGTTGTTTTCCTTCTCCTCTGTTAATTTCTCCAACTTCCTCTGCTTCTTCTTCTTCTGTTTGTCATTCCCATCTTTGACAATTCATCACTCCCGTGATTTGTTATCTGCGAAGTGAATGCAATTTCAATCAAATTAATTATGTTTGGAAGTACAATGATACTTTGTTCATTTACACTAACTTATTGCAAATGAAACTCATCCATGCCACTAAGATAATTAACATTTCAAATAAAGCGTGACGGGCCTGTACTACACCCTAAAGGTCCTTACTCCTTCAAACATCAACAGCTAATTAATCAGAGTAGCTAATTACTCATCCCTTTGAGCCACAGTTGATGATCTGTTTATCAATTTAACCCAATCATTATAAATTCATCAATCCTGCAAATCAAAAAAAATAATCAAACCCTGCTAATGTAAATGTAAGTGTATATGTTGAACCGAGGTTTCTCCCTAAATATATATAGATAAATTAACCTTCATAATTGCAAATGTAGCGAAGCTCTAAAACACCTTAAGCCATCAAATAGGGTCTAAAATGTCTATCTAGCATTGAAAATAAAACCTATCCATGCCACTAAGATTACTAACTTTCAAATAGCTTATCAATCCCCATCCTAATGAAAGGGGATATTATTTAATTTTGACATCTTTTGGAAAGAAGAATTCAAATTTCAAGCGATTGAATGACACTAAAACAACTGTTGTGAGGTTGGCATATGATCAAATTGTAGGGCATAATGTGTCATCTCATTGTTCTTTGATTGTTAAGATAAGGCGTACAAGCTTTGAGATAATTAAAGGTTTACCTTGTTCAAATTAGCACGTGCATCCGCAATCAAATCCAGATGCTCCATCTTCAAATTCCAAATCTTATTCAATGCTTCATGTTCTTCTTGTTCAGAAGCATACTCCTAAAAAAATCAATTAGTGCGTATAAAAAGAAGAAAAAAACTACTTATCTGACAGAAGAAACTATTATTTGGATTCGCTAAGCACTATAATGGCGTGAGGCATTGTAGGATGAAAAATTAAAGGAAAGACATTCATACCTACTTGAGAAGGCTGAGAACAAGCTTCTTGATTTATTTATTTTGGATTTTCAAGCTCTTCAAGAGCAGTACAAATTGCAAAAGAGCCACCTTGCCATGACTTCCTAGGATCCATACCATGGCTTTGAGAAAGAAATTTAGGTCTTCTGTCATGGTCTTTATGTCAAATTCCCAATTATAGTTTGTAATGTTATCAAGGGATGTTGTCACCCCATCTCCAACGACCATTCTTTTTTTGCTTTTCTTCTGCTTTTTGTTTTTTCATACGGCGTTTCTTAGCAGGTAGTTCTTGATCTATTTGGTTAACCACACATACTTGTTTCGCTTCTTCACTACTAAAGATCGACCTGCTTACCCCATATGTCTCCATTTTTTGGTCCGAGGATGACATATTCAACAGAACAAGCTGCAAGCTACAGAAGAAGAGAATCAGTCGAATATACTGTCACATTTACAGAGAGAGACGGATGCTAAATGTAAATTAATGGGAATACAAAGAGTCTTTTTAGTTACTATTATATTGAAGCAATGTGTTGCAACTTTTTCTTCTCTCTCCCTTAAGAAAGGGTTTTAGGGGTTTAAATAATACGGAGTAGCTAAAACTTTTTCAACTTCTCTTCATTGTAGGTAGTTTTCACGTCTAGAGGACATATGCAATTTCATTTTTCAGTCCCCTCTTGTTTTCAATTATTATTGGGGTAGTGACTATCAATTCTCTAACACTATTTTTGTTTATTGAAGTGCCATCTAGGTACTAGTACTTGAGAATTCATAATACTCATAGATTCACTACATAGGTAAAGAAATACTGAGTTGCAAAACAAATAGATAAAGACTTAAACTTTGGAAACAAACGAAGCTTGGGTCTCAAAGAAACCAATTAAAGTAGCTCATTATAAGCAAATTACGGTGGGAAAAATACCCAAGAGAGAATGAATAAACAAAACTAGCGCTAAATTTCAGATATCAAGAGAAAAGTTGAAACTTGTTCTTGCTCGTCACCCATTAGGAAAACAAACAAACAAATAAGGCACAAAAGGGAAAAATATACTAATAAAGTGTTTAGATCAAACCTCAAAAAGATGTTGAGAAACTTTTGTAAGTGCAAAGCTTCTTTACTACTCCCAGTAAGGGATGCAAACTTTTGGTATTCTTCTTTTATAAGGCTCTTGGGGGTTTAAGTGAAGTAACACTAACAAGTAGCCGTCCAAAATGTTAGTCATATTCTGACGTGAGGAAAGAAAGCAATAGGTACTCCCTCCGTTTACTTTTACTTGTCCATTGTGGATTTTGCACACCCCTAAGAAATAATAAATAAATTACATAATTTATCATGATACTCATATTAATTGATGCATATATAGGTTAATGGATTTGGAAAAAGATTTGGAATGACCAGTCAATATTAAGGGTAAAATAGGAAAAATAAATTATTTTTCTTTTAAAATGCGATAGTGGACAAGTAAAAGTGAACGGAGGGAGTAGTAAATAGAATGATCAAATTTGGAAACTGGGGCAAGAGTTAATGCTATAATACTCCCTCCGTCTCAAATTATTTGTCGTTTTTTTGTTTTACACGCCTTGTAAGAAATATTAATTAGGAGGTTATTTGACTAATTGTACCCGTATTTATATCTAACTTATATTCTCTCTTCATTAAATATTTATTCTATTTATGTGTCATTTTCACTAATGACAAAATTCTACTGAGGGTAAAATGGGAAAAATAGATAATTATGCATTGAACTTCTAAAACAATAATTTGAGATAACTATTTTTAGTAACCACAATAAATAATTTGAGACAGAGGGAGTATAACATTAGTTCACCTTAGAAAAAATGTTTTAGCGACTATGGACCTTTCAAATGTCTGCAATGTCCTATGTACCCCTCATCAGAATATTACTTCCTCTATTCCATTTTATCTGGCATTATTTTCTTGTTGGGTCATTCCAAAAGGAGTGTGATTTTTTGTAAATTTCGATAATTTAATTTTAAATTTTATATTTTACCTTTAATTGGAGTATAATTTATTGTAACATAAATTTCATGATATATATATATATATTGGTAAATAACCTGATTGTATTAATCACCAAGTGAGAATATTTACAGCTCCATACCAGCCTATAGCTTGGTCCAGTATCACAAGAAAAAAAACTCAACTACCACAAGCTATCCTAGAACTGGTAACTATGCAATAAACATTGTATTCTAGGAGATGCTCTAACATTACAAACTATAGTAATCTCTCTATCTATGCTCTCTCAGCTTCTACTATGTTTCTCAAAATACGGTTGTTTCTCTCTATCCACAATCCATGTACAAACTCAGTATAAACTAATTTGTATATCGCAGCCTGTGATTTTCCTTTAGTATTAGCAATGGTTCTCTATACAAACTGATCCCAATCAGTGTCCATTTGAGCCTGTCTCTGTAGCCACCCCATCAATCTACTCCAAACTCTTTAAGCAAACTCACATTGTCTGAATAGATGGTCAGTTGATTCATCCTGATTGTTGCACATCACACACTTTGTGTCTACCTGCATTCCCCATTTAGCAAGCCTGTCTGCAATCATCAATCTCTGTTGTATCTGGAGCCAAACAGTGAAAATAGCTTTTGGTCTACCATCATTGTTAAACATCAGACACTTCCAAGTTACCCTAGGCAGAGCACCTAACAATTGCTTATAAAACTGTGATGCTTTTTCCAGTATCAAGAGGGCTATGCAGTTGTCCCAAAACAACTCTGGTTTTAAAGATCTTCCTTAGCATCCAGCAAGCCTGTTTAGGCACTGGCGTGTCCGATCCATGTACTGCTGCTCCTTGATATAATATGAGTGAACGCATCAAATCCAGAGCTTATCAATTTTGTGTGTTATATCCTAGAAAGTTTTAAGAATGGCAGCTTGGTTCCATATTTCCAAATTGAGAAGGTTGATTCCCCCAACTAATTTGGGCGTACACACTCTACTCCTTGCTACCAATTCCTTCTTAGAGATAGTGTTTGTGTCAGTCCACAAGTAGCTTCTACAATAACTCTCTATCATCTTCAGTATATTGGCTGGAATAATAAATAATTATGCCTAATATGGTTGAATCCCAAAGAGTACAGATTGGACAAGCTGCTTCCTACCTGCATAGGACTATTTTTTAGCAGTCCAAGAAGATATTTTAGCCACTATTTTCCCCGCTAGGGGCTGCCACTGCATTAGAGTAAGCTTCTTTTTTGACAATGGTATCCCTAGATATTTAAATGACAAGGTTCCAATAGTAAATCCCAGATGCTGCAGGATACTACCCTTGATTGCTTGATCCACCCCGCCAAAATAAATGGAGCTTTTAGACAAGTTAGTTTGTAGCCCTGAGACTTGAGAAAAGTGAGTGAAGCATTTGTATAGAGCTTTAACAGATTCCAACTCACCTTTGGCAAAGAGAAGCAAATCATCAGCAAAGCACAGGTGAGTAAGATTGACGTTGGCACATTTAGGATGCTATTTAAACTCAACATCATCTTTCCCTCCCATTAGACACCTACTTAGATACTCCATGGTTATGGCAAAAAGGAAAGGTGACATACGGTCACCTTGCCTCAGACCTTTAGCAGCATTAAATGGCACTGCAGATTCTCCATTAATTAGAATTGTGTAATTCAGTGTTTAAACATATTCAAATATCCATTTGGTGAACTTTTCAGGAAATCCCAACTCTGTCAGCATCTGTTCTAAGAAAACCCATTCTACAGAATCATAGGCTTTCTGTAGATCAATTTTGATCATGCATCTAGAGGATAAGTGTTTTCTGGAGTAAGCTTGGACTAATTCATGTGCTATAAGAATATTATCCCCTATTTCCTTCCAGGAACAAATCCAGCATGGATGTCACAAATAATATTTGGAATTATCCTCTGCAGTCTTGAGGCTAGGATTTTGGAAATGGGCTTATACAGAACTGTACAACAAGCTATGGGTCTATCATCCCTGGCACTTTGGGGATTTTATATCTTTGGGATCACTATTAGAGCAGTATAGTTTATAGCCTTAAACAATTTTCCAGTTTAAAAGAATTCCTGGATAGCTGCAGTTATCTCATCTTTGATTACACTCTATGACTCTTAAAAAACATAGCATTAAACCTATCTATACCAGGTGCCTTGTCATCCCGAACTGCCTTCAAAACCTCAACCACCTCCTGGTCTGTCATTGAAACACAAAGATCAACTCTCTGATTGTGGTTCAGAACTCGACCCCTCGTCATAATGAGTTTATTCACAGCAGGAAGTGATGTAGCTGATGATCCCATAAGGCTTTTATAGAATTTAACAAATTCATCTCTGATTTCCTCTGGCTCAGTCAATTTAGTACCAGAAGCAGACATAAGATGTGATATTCCTTTCCTTTGGCTTCTTTCCTTTAGTACTGCTAAAAAATACTTTGTATTTGCATCTCCTAACTTCATCGATTGAGCTCTTAATTTTTGTCTCATGATACTCTCCTCCACCAGTAGCCATTTCTCCAGTTCACCCAATGGTTGTTTCTCATGTTCTATCAAAGCCTGAGTCCCCATTATATTGATCATCTCTTGAGTTTCCTTGAGATCAGTCCTGGTTTTCAGGATCCTCTATGATGTTGCTTTAAAATCTTCATTGTTGAGTTTTTTAATGAGAGGTTTGAGTGCCTTAAGTTTCAGCCAGATGTTTCTTATGCCATTCCCCTGGTGGTGTCTTTGCCAGATGGTATTGAGTATGGGAAGAAATTCCTTGTGATCAACCCAGACATTAAAAAATCTAAAGGGAACTTTCAAAGTTCTTTGATCATCTTGCAGTATCACTAGCATAGGTGTGTGATCAGAGAAATTTGGTAGATCATAGATCAGCTTGATATGCCCCCATTTCATCATCTATTCATGATTGCCAAAGGCTCTATCCAATCTGCTGCAGACTCTGTCACTCCCAGTTTGCTTATTGGTCCAGGTGTAATATTGACCTTTCCAATTAATCTCATTTAGCAGTAAATTTTGTACACACTTTGAGAACTCTTTGATTTCATTGAATGCCACTGGATTACCAAATACTTGTCTTGTGACCAAAGTAGAGCATTAAAATCACCACATATTATCCAAGGTGATCGTATGGATTGTGCTATATCAGTAAGAGTTTTCCATAACTTCCTCCTCTGAATGATGGTGTTGAATCTATATATAGTGGTTACTAGACATTCAGGATTATGCTGCTTGCCTTTAACTAAATAGTGAAGGAACTGGGACTTCTCTCGAAGCATGGTGAGATCATAAGTTGGATCCCACATCAACCATATTCTTCCATTGTGGGCTGTTTTGTAATTATGGAACATGGTGCATCCCAGGACTATTTTACTCATTACTCTCTTTGCCTTATGCGCCTTAACCCTTGTATCTATGAGGCCTTCCAATTTGATGTGTTTGATACGTAATTAGTTATTCAGTTCTCTCTGTTGATCGCTCTTATTGAGGCCTTGTACATTCCAGAAAAGCCAAGTCATAGAGAGGGGGGGGGGGGGGGTGCCTAATTTATCAGGAGGGACTGGCCTGATTGTGCTCTCCATTCTTACTCTAAAACCATTGGCACTCTTTGCTGTACCAAAATTCAAGCTGGGAAAGTTTACATTATTCAACTCAGGACTACAACTTGGGTTGCTTGGTGTGGTAGGAGTGGAACTAGCCTGCTGTTGTGTAGCATCTGGGAAATTTAGCTGCTTTAATGCAACTGTGTTGGTGGCACAGGTGAAATCACTTTGGGAAACTCAGCGGGGGTTGAGCAAGTTGTTGAGTAGTTGGTAGCAGGTTAGCCTTTTACTGCTCCTTTGGCACTATTGGCTCAGTAGCCTTAGCCACTTCACTAGGTCGTGGATCTGGATTTCGAGCAAGTATGACCAATTTGCTGGCATTTGGCATAATATCTTGGCTTCTAGACATACTCAACTGATTGCACAAATATTCTACCACTAGGATCCATTACATTCACTATATTTGGCAGAGGTTTAGTCACATTAACCTCCACTAGGATCCTTGCGAATGAGAGTGCATTCATCTACATACATGGGGACAACTACTGCACTTGCTACTTGACTTAAGGAATTGCTGCTCCAAAAATCCATAGGGAGTTTTGGGAATTTAACCCAAAGTGGCATTTCCACTAGTTATTAATCCGAGAACACAAAATCTGTGGACCAAGGCTTCAATATTACTGGTCTATAATTGAAAGAATACAGTCCTGAATATAGAATTTCATGCATATCATCTAGAGTTTGAAACTTAGCAACATAGTACCCTCCTTCATGAAGAAAAAGGTCAGATGCAGTGACCTCGGCCCATGTTTGTTCAATATAACTACCATACGCCGAGACCTTCGAGAGAGAAGCTCCTTGCAAAAAAAGATTTTCCACGTTCTGGAAAGTTAAGATTTAAAATTTCATGACATGTTTATATCATAAATTTCAATTATCTTTTCTTTTAGATCAATATCAAATTAAACTAAGTTGTGTAAATGGAAATGGAGGGAGTAAGATTTTACGGTTGAAATTTTGAATTTCATTCTCTACATGTCTTACCTTACCAATCTTCACGAGCTATCCCTTTTTCTTTTCTTCTTTTCATGATTTAGATTAGATTATATGTTCTTCACAATCTAACACTTACCCAACTTAATGTTTTTCTTCTTTCTTCTTTATTTTTTTAAATTTATTTGCTTAAACTTGATAATGTTAGTATTAGGGATAGGGCACGGTTACCCCCTGAACTTTGGTCAAAGTTACTACAACACACTTTACCTTTTCATGGGTCCTATTACTCCCATGAACTTTTTTAAAATAGAATAATTACCACAATAAACGCTAACGTGACAAGGAGAGTGTATTTCACTATCTTTGGGAGAGTGAGAAGCATAAAATCATAAAATCTGACACATGTCATTTTTTAATTTGGTCGTTATTGCCTTTCTGGCCCTTTTTACCCTTTTCCGAGCTTGGTTAGCTCATTTTGACCCGAGGGGACCGTTGACACATTTCTCGAGGTGTCTAGATTTGATTCGGGTGACTTTTTATAAAATGTGGGCTTAAAGCGAAAAAGAGTTGACTCAAAGTTGACTTTTGAGTAAACGGACCTTTTTCGGAAATCCGTCGATTCCGAGAGGTTCGGATGGTTATATAGAACTTGTGTGTATATCTGGTTCGGTTCTCAATACACTCGGATGCATCTTAGGACTTGGGTTGGGAAGTTGGAAATGAGGTATCGGGGGTTGACTCGATCAACGAAACCTCCGTTGGAAATTTCAAGGCCACGGGTGCGTTCATAGCATATTTTTGTATGGGTCTGTGTATGTGGTTTATGAGCAGATGGCCTCAGAAGTGGTACGGGATTTCGACCGAGACTTCGAAAAATTGGGGGATTTTTGGTACCTGGTTCTCGTATTGGCGGCACCAGTGCCGTCCCAGCGGCGCCGCTGTTGCGGCGGGTTGACCGCTGGGGCGGCCAAGTCTATTTGGCCCAGACTGCTGGGGCGCCCTGTTGGGCGCTGTAGCGGCGCTGCCGTTGCGGCCCCGTTACCGCCGTGACGGTAACGGGCTTGTTATTTCATTAAGTGTGATTTAAATAAGCCTTTAGTCCCTCATTTAATACCATTTCAGATTTAGAGCTGTTGGGATCTATTCTTGGAGATTATTGGAGAAAACTCTTGGAGGTAAATCTTGCTAATCCCTTTACTATTTCATTAATCCTAATCATCATAGATTCCTCTTTCCTTTAGTAATTCCTTAGTAATGGAAGATAAAAGTGGAGATAATGAATGTTCTATCTAGGCTTATTAATGGTGAAATTGATGGGGTTGATGCTAGATTTTGATGAATCTAAGGTTGTTAATCATATATCTTCAATTATTAGTGTTGAATTTCGGAATCAAAGAGTTAGAGTTTATACCCAAATTGGGGGTATTGCTTCAACTTCGAAATTAGGCTAATCCTTAAGTTAAATCAGCAATCAGTGGTTAGGTTATGATCACCTAGTGCTTAATTTGATATTTTGCTTCCAAATTTCCCGTTTTGACCTTGTGGGCTCCGTTTCCCCAAATTCTAGGGTTAAATTTGACCTAAATTGAATGATAGCAATACTAGTATCATTCTTCAGGATTTCTAATCTAGATCTCGAATATGCCTAGACTTTATTGATCTTGAGGCTCAGCAAAAGGGGAAAGCGAAAGAGTGATTTGTTGGTGTTGTTGTTCGGCCATCCAGGTAGGTTATGGCTTACCCTTGGTGAGAATTCGTATAGCGAAGCATATATTTAGATTATATCATCGGAGAAAGCATATAAACCTTCAGGTATGAAGTTGGGTTGGATATTGACTTAGGTTGGGCCCTGTTGTGTGTTTGGGACTAGCCATCCCGTTGTGTTATGATTGATTGTTTATTGAGTTGGCTTAATGCCACATGATGTTAGTAGTTATTGGAACTTGTTGTTCATCTTGATTGTGATATTGTTGGCGTACCCACCGTTGGTACTTGTGACTTATACGTATTGTTGGCGTACCCCTTTGTCGGTACTTGTGACATTGAGCATGATTATTGATATTGATACATGTATTCCACACGCACTCTCCTTCTTCATGATATACTGTTGAGACACTGTTGTACATGATGAAACACTGTGATAAGCTTGGCTTGGTTTTTAAATGAGAGTGATGTGAGAGTCCGATATCCGATGTTAGTTCCGGAATCGTGGATTGAATGAGTGCATGGACTCCGCGGGTCCCCCACGATAGTGCTGGTGAGAACCCCCCGAGGGCAAAGATTCGAGGTCTCGTCTGTCTGTTGGGCAAAGATCCGCGACGAGTGGCACTTAGACTTCGCGAGTCACCTTGGGTTGTGCTACCGAGATGTCGATATTTCTGTCCGGAGTACATGTGTACATATCATTGCATTGCATTCATACATTATTGCATTGCATTGCATCATGGCTTATATTGAGATGATTTGGTTTTTTACTTGTGATGTTGGTTTTGGATTGGATATATTGAGACTTAGCACAATTGGGTTTAGATGCTTTACTTAGGTGATGACGTGTACTTGGTTCCGATATTGTTTGACTTATACTTGTTGATTTATCTGCCTATCTTGCTTTATTGTCTGAATTATGTTAGCTATACTTAGTCGACCTATGATACCTACCAGTACTGTGGCTTTGTATTGATCTTCACTTGCTGCATTCTTTTACGGATGCAGAGTATTAGACAGGTTCCACTCTTTTCCCTCATAGCTGAATGGCGAGGCTGCTATAGAGTCATTCCAGGGTGAGCACGATGACGGCCGCTGCCCGGATGTTCTTTCCTTTACTTACTTGTCTTACTCTTATTTCGAGACAGTTGTATTATGAGACTTCATCATCTTTCATACTTATAGTATTTAGTTAGTGCTCTTGTATGAACTAGACCAGATCTATGGGGTTGTAATTAGTATTTCCACACTTTATCTTATATGGATGATTTGAGACTTATTCTATATTTATTTCTTCCACCTTTACTTAAATTGGTTATATTGGGAAGAGGGTTCGCCTATCGCGGTGGGAATGGTAGGTGTCGGCGCGTCCTAGTGAAATGGGCCGTGACAACTTCAGATTTAATTACACCTAACTAATTATCATTAAAGCTTAAAGTTTTTTTCAAAACTGATTTTTTTCTTAAAATGTGGAAAACTGGTTATTTTTTTCTATATATGAAAAAAAAAATCTAGTTTTCAAGATTTAGTTTTTTTTTTTTTTTTAAAAAAAGGTTTTCTGCATTTTAAAAAAATAATTAGTTTTTCCAAAGACATCATTTGACCCCTGAACTTGGCACGAAAACTTAGTTTAGCAACTAAACTTAAGTTGTATTTATTTATCCCCTTAACAACTTTCAAGTTAATTAAATACCCCCTTAGCGGGTGACATGGTAAGAAAGTGTGATGACTTTCTCAAAAGCGCGTGGAAGGGGAAAAAAACACTAAAAATGATTTCAGCTGTACATATGTCCTCTTCTAATTGGATGACAATTTATTATACTTAATTATACTTTTTTAATATTTTATTTTTCCTTTTTTATTCTTTTCTCTTTCTTCTTCTTTCTCTCTTTTCTCTTTCTTATCCTCCACCACCACTACCATACCTTCCCCGCCGGAATTTCACCAGAAAACATCTTGTTCGACAAATCAACCTAATTGAAAAATCCCATATTTGTCATCTTCATCTTCCTCCTTATCCTTGTCATTCAAACCTCACTCAGCACCACATTCCTTCATCACAAATTCTATACCCTTCTTCCTCACCCACAAATTCCAACCCAGGTATCATCACTACCTCCACCGCCACCGGAGCTGCGGTCAAACGCCATCCAAGTTCTTCACCCCATCCCTGTCTTCTTTCTTCGCTCCATCCCTCTTCTTTCTTCATTCGTTGATTAGATTTATGGTGTAATTTAGTTTACAGTTTAATTTATTTATGCCCAGCAATTTGTCTATCTAATTTTATCTTAGAGAACCCATAATTTGATGCCTCGGCCATTTTAAGTTGAAATATCGAATGTCAGTCCCATCTAGCATAATTCCACCCGAATCGAAATCGTAATATCGTTGTAAGAGTGAGATCACTGTAGACTTTCCGCAGTCACTTTCTCCAACTAAAGCAATTGTATAAATGTAGTAAATAAATGTAAATGTTGATATTTCAAACGTACACAATATCACAAGAAATAGGAAGAGACTTTGTCTATATCCAGTTAGTGTTGATTGACATTCACTCTTACAGTTTAATTTATTTATGCCTAGAAATTGCATGAACTGCCCTTCAAATGGAGCCCAGTTGGGTAATTTTCTTCATTGTTTAAAAACAATGAAGAAATTGCACGAACTGCCCTTCAAATGGAATTCAAATGGACTGGTGTGTGGCCTGGGAGGGGGGAAGGGGTTGAAGAAGAAGAAAGGTTGGTGGGTGGGGGCAGGTGGGTGGGAGTTAATGTTGGAAAAAATGTGATTTAGGAATTTTAATATTTGATTAGGAATTAATTAATGTGGAAATATGATTAATAAAAGAAAATCTTTGACAAAGATGGAATTTTTCAGTTGGGTTGATTTAAGGAGGTGGTGGTTATGGTGGTGGTGAGGTCACGGTGGCGGCGGCGGTGGTGGTGGTTGCTACAAGTGTGGTGAGGATGAGGAGAAAGAAGAAGAAAGAGAAAAGGGAAAGAATGAAGAAGAAAGAGAAAAACTAAATAAATAAAAATAATTAAAAAAATATTTAATGACATGGACCAATTACCAGACGAGTGGTGAACACCACCCAGATCTCAATTGGTCCAGGCCACGTAAGGGGGTATTTAATTAAATTGAAAGTTGTTAAGGGGGATATATAAATACAAGTTAAGTTTAATTACTAAACTAAGTTTTCATGCCAAGTTCAGGGGTCAAATGATGTCTTTTCTCATTTTTATAAAACATCAGTTTTTTCACATTTTGACAAGAAAAAACAATTTTTTCAGATTTTATTTGAAAAATAAAAGTGTCCTAAAAAAATGAAATCATGAAAATCTAGATTTTTTAAGACATTTTTAAAAAGTAAATCCAATTTTCCATATTTTAAAAAATTCCATTTTTTTCATATTTTCAAAACAATCCATGTTTTCAGATTTTTTTTTTTTAAAGAAGGGTTTTTAAAAAAAAATAATCAAATTTTCATTTTTTTTAAATATCCATTTTTCATTTAAAAAAAAATTCAATTTTAAAAAAAAATTTGCCACGTAAGCTAAAAGAATTTAAAAAAAAAAACAAGTAAATATACATGTGGCGAGGAGAGTGTATGTCACTCTCCCATAAGAGAGTAGACCTCTAGTTTCAGGGTGGCAACTATTCCGTTTTAAAAAAGTTCAAGGGGTAATAGGAAAGGTAAGGTGTGTCGTAGCAACTGCAGCCAAAGTTTAGGAGGTAATAGTTTCTTATTCCTTAGTATTAAGAGGTTTTGCTGAATATATTTTCAGTCATATTAAAATGGCTGGTTGTGATTAAAAAGGTACATGTTCCTAAAAGGTTTAAATTAAAAGGTGCTTATTCTTAAAGGGTTCAAATCTGTTGGTTTGAACAGGACATTTAGGTATTATATATCTCTGATTATTCCAAAATAAAAATATGCATCAGATTTCTGTCTCTTTCACTTTCACAGCTACAAATCACAACATTTTGTTCTTGTGGAAAATTCGAATTAATTGCTGGTATTTGAATTTCGGTGGCTTTGTAAATCCTGGAAGAATTTCACCAAATCCCTGCAGCAATTATAGTGAGCGGATTAAATTCTTAGAGGGCAGAGATTACTCTATCAAAGCCGGATTATTTCTTCTCAAAAAATTTAACGATTTGTTGAGGTGGTCGACAGAGGAAAGAACCGTGTTCGAAGTCCTCGGATACTACTGGCTGCTATAAAAAAAAAGGGAGTTCTTCAGAGTCGAACGATATATGAATAACGCATGCCAGAGATAAAGGGAAATTAATCACTAAATCTATTTCTTAATCTAATAAAGACATATTTTCTTCTTATTTCTTAGCTGCAGGAGGAGGCGACATAGCAACAAAGCTTTCCTCTCCTCTTAATGGTCTTGAATGTCTTTGTCTATCCAACATTTGTCTGGATGAATTAGCTGAGCTTTTGTTTGCTCTTTTCTTGATAAGAAGTTCTCCGCATTTACAAAATCTTTTATTTTATATGTGTTCTTCGTATGTTGACCTGCTTATGTTCGTACCAATTTAAGTTCAGAAGGATTGATTTTCTCTTGATCTATCTTAGATTGGTTATGTTGATGAATTGGTCATTCCTGTACTCGATGATGCTGTTACCGAAATTCATGCAAGCTTCTCAGATGTGACACTGAACCACCTCGGAGTTGTTAAGCTTGAAGGTATTACATGTTAGAAGAAAAAAAAAATATTATTTTTCTTTAGTATCTCAAAATAATACTAAAGGTAATTGACAAAGTTTTATTAGTATTTTATTAGCCTTAAATGGCATCATTCATTTGATAAAATATGATTGTTGACCAAACGGTCACATCATTTGATGATCACACCTTTTTGGTCAAATGTATTTAACACGTATGTTGCAATTCAATTTGTTGCTTTATGGCTTTTACTTCATATTAAATATTTGGAAGTTGGCAGATGACAGACAATGAGAAATTATCTCTTTCTTGGAGTGTGTATATATATATATATATATATATATATATATATATATATATATATATATGAATATATGATCTTGTGTCATCATATATGGCAGAGTAAAAGACAAAGAGCAAATAGTTCTTCTTATTATTATTTCTTTTGCAAGTTATTACTTTGTGAAATCTTTATTAGATTCCTTCCTAATTTTTATTGTACTTCCATGTTTTGAATCCGGGGATACATATATCTTTTGGGTGAATTATCCTTAAGGACGTCATGACACGCCTGGAAGAATTTCTTACTATTTTCGTGTTTTGTACAACAATTTACAACAATCTTAAGGATAATTCTTGTTGTCATGAAGCACGGAAAATCTAGCCTCGGTTTGTTAAAGGAAGTCTGGTTTATGTTCTTGATGATTTTGATACTTTATGGTGTATCCAAGAGTGAAGTATACAAGATTAGTGATGTGATCGGGTGGACATTTACTTGTTGTTGTGATTACAAATCATGGATGGCTGGTAAAACTGTTGGTGTTGGAGGTTCTACTCTTGTTATACTTTTAACTATAATTGTCTTTGCTAAACTACTCAACTTTTGGAATTATGCTACTAAAGTAGGTAAGTATATCTCTACTCTTTTTAATGAAAATAAACGTGGTTACGAGCCCAAAATTATTAATAAAACTTTCAAGG
Organism: Lycium ferocissimum; assembly: GCF_029784015.1. Taxonomy (NCBI): domain Eukaryota; kingdom Viridiplantae; phylum Streptophyta; class Magnoliopsida; order Solanales; family Solanaceae; genus Lycium; species Lycium ferocissimum. The sequence goes on along the minus strand of NC_081343.1, from coordinate 5,311,937 downwards.
AAATTTTTGGGAAAATTGACAATCCTGTTGAATCAAAAATTAATTTGGATAAAGTAGATGATATTATTTTTGCGGTCATTTCTTGAGAGAACATTGAAATCAATGTGAGTGACTGGGTAATAGACTCTGATGCTACTAGGTATATTTGTGCCAATAAAAATAATTTTATGTCTTACACCCAAGTCAATAGAGGAGAAGAATTTATATATCTTGGTGATTCAAGAACCACTAAAGTTCTTGGAAAAGGAAAAGTTCTTCTTAAACTCACATCTGGGAAAACTTTGGCTTTAACTGAAGTATTGCATGTTCCTAATATCCAAGCCAATTTGGTCTCTGTGGGATTATTAGGAAAAGCTGGGGTGAAGGTTTTATTTGAATACAATATGGTTTCTTTAATAAAAAATAATGTTTTAGTGGGCAAAGGATATTGTAACCATGGTTTATTTGCACTTAATGTTTCTCATGTTGCGAATGGAAAAAATAGTACTTCTGCTTATTTGATTGATTCTTTTGATTTATGGCATGCTAGACTTGGACATGTTAGTTCATCTTATATTAAGAAAATGCATTCTGAAGGACTTATTTCGAATGTTAATTTTTCAAGTATTGATAAGTGTGAAATTTGTGCTGAGGCTAAACAATTTAAGAAATCACATGCTTCTGTGTTTAGAGAATCTGATTTATTGGATTTAGTGCACACTGATTTGGGAGACTTGAAACAAACTAGACTAGGGGAGGTAAAAGATATTACGTCACATTTATAGATGACTTTTCTAGATATACAAAGGTATATTTGTTGAAAAATAAAGATGAAGCTTTTGGATGAAGCTTTTGAAATGTTTTTGTTGTATAAATCTGAAGTTGAAAATCAATTGAATAAGAAGATCAAAAGAGTAAGATCTGATAGAGGTGGAGAATATATTTTGTTTAATGATTTTTGTGAAAAGGAAGGAATTATTCATGAAGTTACTCCTCCATATTCACCCGAATCGAATGGAGTAGCTGAATGGAAAAATAGGACTTTAAAAGAAATGATGAATTGTATGCTTGTTAGTTCATGTGCACCTGACAATCTTTGGGGTGAAGCTATTTTATCTGCTTGTCATTTACAAAATAGAATTCTTTACAAGAAATCCGGAAAAACTCCTTATGAATTGTGGAAAGGTTATTCTCCTAACTTGAAATATTTGAAAATATGGGGGTGTCTTGCCAAGGTTATGTTAGCAGACCCTAAGAAAAGAAAAAAAGGGTCCAAGACTTCTGATTGTATGTTTGTTGGTTATGCTAATAATAGTGCTGCATATAGATTTCTTGTAATCAATAGTGATGTGATTGAACGCAACACCATAGTAGAAACAAAAAATGCGAGTTTTTTGAGAATATTTTTCCTTTAAAGCGTGATAATATTTCTCATGTTCCTATTTTTCAAAAAGAAAGTACTTCTAGTGTTCCCTGTTCTCCAAAATGATTTTGAAAATGAGGATTTGAGGAGAAGTAAAAGGACAAGGATAGAAAAATCTTTTGGTAATGATTTTTTCACTTATATTGTTGATAATGATCCTTTAACTTTTTCTGAAGCAATTTCTTCTCCTCATGCATCTCATTGGAAAGAAGCCATAAAATCTGAGATAAACTCCATTTTACAAAATAATACCTGGGAATTAGTTAATTTACCCCCGGCATCTAAACCCATTGGTTGTAAGTGGATTTTCAGAAGGAAATATAATCCTGATGGTTCTATTGATAAATATAAAGCTAGACTTGTTGCTAAAGGCTTTACTCAAAACAAAATATTGATTATTTTGATACTTATTCTCCTGTGACTAGAATTTCCTCTATTCGTGTTTTATTTGCATTGGCATCTATTCACAAATTATTTATTCACCAAATGGATGTTAAAACTGCGTTTTTAAATGGTGATTTAGAGGAGGAAATTTATATGGAACAACCCGAAGGTTGTGTAGTGGCTGGTCAAGAAAATAAAGTTTGTAAATTAATAAAGTCTTTATATGGTTTAAAACAAGCTCCGAAACAATGGCATGAAAAATTTGATCAAGTTTTGTTAAGTAATGATTTTACCTCTGTTGAAGTAGACAAATGTGTTTATACAAAACTTGTTGATAGTCATTGTGTTATTATATGTCTTTATGTGGATGACATGCTTATCTTTGGTTCTAATCTTGATATAGTAAATGAGACCAAAAAGTTTTTGTCTTCAAATTTTGACATGAAAGATATGGGAGAAGCAAGTGTTATTCTGGGCATGAAAATAATTAGAGACAATGATGGTTTGATTTTGACTCAAGGACATTATGTAGAAAAAATTCTTAAAAAGTTTGAAAATTTTGATGTGGTACCTATGAGCACTCCTTTTGATTCTAATAGTCAATTGAAAAAGAATCATGGAGAAACTATTTCTCAAAATTATTATGCTCAAATTATTGGTAGTTTAATGCATTTGATGAATTTTACTAGACCCGATATAGCTTATGCAGTGTGTAGATTGAGTAGATATACTCATAATCCTAACAATGATCATTGGAATGCATTAAGAAGGCTCTTGAAATATTTGAGAGGTACTATGAACTACGGTATTAAATATAGTGGATTTCCCGCTGTATTAGAAGGATACAGTGATGCTAACTGGATCTCAGATTCAGATGAGACACAAAATCTACTAGTGGCTATGTGTTTACCCTTGGTGGGGGTGCCATAACATGGAAATCAGCCAAACAGACCATAATTGCTAGATCCACTATGAAATCTAAATTTGTTGCTTTGGAGTTGGCTGTTAATGAGGCTGAGTGGTTGAGAAACTTCTTAGCAAGTATTCCAATAGGAATAAAACCAACACCTTCTGTGTCTATGCATTGTGATTGTCAAGCAGCGATAGCTATAGCGAAAAATAAATCTTTCAATGGGAAAAATAGACACATACGTTTGAGACATAATGTGATAAAGCATATGCTAAGAGATGGAATTATTTCCATAGATTATGTAAAGTCGAAATGAATTTAGCGGATCCTCCCGACTAAACCTTTGCAAAGGAAATTGATAAGCGAAACATCGAGGGAATGGGACTTACTATGTCAACTTGAGAAGATCAACAATGATGGTAACCCAACCTATGTGATTGGAGAACCCATGAATTAGGTTCATATGGATAATAACAAGTCATTAGTTGATCGAAGGTGCACTATTAAATCATGTCCCTTCCTATGGTGTGCGACTATAGTGCAATATGCTGCAAGACAAAGTGAGGTTGAGCTATAAACTCTTAATCCATTACCATATCCTTTATTGGTGGTGTATTGCTCTGCAGAATACACTTGATGGGTAGACCTATATGAGTGTGAAGTGGTGCCGCTTCTATGAAATTGTGACGGATTTTCTAGAGCACTCATGAATACCAGGACACGCGCATGGCCTCTTAGCGCAAAACCGCGATAACGACAAAGATTGTGCGAGTATAATGTGATAGAATAAGACCATGGGCTTACAAAAGAATTCTTGGTTCATAGAAGTTCAAAACTTCACCAATTATTCTGTAAGCATATTCTTATTTTGTCTAGATCTGGTTTATAGTCTACGCGATACCAGATTCGACGCATTATATTTATATGTGAAAACCCAGCAAAACTTTTTATTTTATTTCTTATTATTATTTTGATATATATGGGGGATTGTTAGAAGAAAAAAATATATATTATTTTTCTTTAGTATCTCAAAATAATACCAACCGTAATTGACAAAGTTTTATTAGTATTTTATTAGCCTTAAATGGCATCATTCATTTGATAAAATATGATTGTTGACCAAACGGTCACATCATTTGATGATCACATCCTTTTTGGTCAAATGTATTTACTGCCAACGTATGCTGCAATTCAATTTGTTGCTTTATGGTTTTTACTTCATATTAAATATTTGGAACGTTGGCAGATGACAGAGACAATGAGAAATCATCTCTTTCTTGGAGTATATATATATGATCTTGTGTCATCATATATGGCAGAGAAAAAGACAAAGAGCAAATAGTTCTTCTTATTATTATTTCTTTTGCTGGGTTATTACTTTGTGCAATCTTTGTTAGATTCTGGCTCCTAATTTTGTACTAGAAGAGCTTATTGAATCCTGAGGGATACACCTATACCGGGTGAATTATCCTTAAGGACAGTGCCTTCGACACGCCTCAAGCTTTCAAGAATTTCTTACTATTTCCGTGTTTTGTACAACAATTTACAACATTACAGGCACAAAGCCTCAAATGGAGCTTATCAAGCTTCTATTACCTAAGTCTCCGGTGCTTGCGATAATGCTAATCCAGCCCAAAATAGGAAATGAAACTGCCGAAGCAAGACTAAAGGTACTTGCAGAGATTACAAAATTCCCGAGGACATCACCTAAAGCAGAAGTTGACTATAACGTAGATAACAATCGGGTTTGATCTCTAGTTTTTTACTGGACCATGATGTTGGTGTCAATTTTTGTATTCTAAGATGAATCGCTGTTAGTTAAGGTAGATGCAGTAACATATGAATGTGTTTTGCGGATATAAGCTAATCTTGTTGGATGTTTTGATGTCTCATCTTGAATACTTTTGTTTATTTATTTTTGTTTACAAGTAGTGGCCTGACAACCAGGAGACTTATAGTTCAAGAATGATTAAAATTATTTATTGCATTAGATGTATGGATGAAAAGAATTATTTAATTTTGTACTAAATGTCTGGACTACCTAGATAAATACCTTTCTGTCTGCTCTAACATTTTTCTTAAAAACCCATTTACAACATTTAGATTTTATATCCTTTGAAGGTTCAACTAAAGTCCATACTTTATTGACCTTCAAGGATTTCATTTCGGATTCCAATGCTATTTGTCATTTCTCATAGTCAGAACTTTGTATTGCCTCTTCGTAAATAAAAGTTGTGTTCTAAATACAGTTGAGTTCAACCATCCTGAAAATAAAGAATTAATTAAATTTAATACTTTTCAGGTAGTCCAGACATTTAGTATAAAATTAAATAATTCTTTTCATCCATACATCTAATGCAATACATAATTTTAATCATTCTTGAACTACAAGTCTCCTGGTTGTCAGGCCGCTGCTTGTAAACAAAAACAAATAAATAAAAGTATTTATCTTAATGGATAGCTTACAATAAATATCTTATATTTTCTTGTTTTAAGAACTCAATTTTTATCATTCAAAGGGATATTAAAACAATCTTTTCATAATATGGTGATCAAATCAATCATAGCATGTTAATTTTCTGTTCTATTATCTACGTGTTTAGTTCCAAACAAATTTACATCACTTGTAACAGACAGTTCATAATTGTATGAAGAACACACACGAAACTAATAGATAAAACTGAACATGCTTTCACTGGTGTATTTCATACAGATATATTTCACATGTACCACAAAATTTGAATGAAGATTGAGATTTTTTTCATATCACATATAAATTTAAAATTCATACCGAAGTATTATTACTAATTAGCATCTCATGAATTAATAAGAATAAAAAATAACAGTGATAAATTTTTAAACACAAAGAGCCGTGTACAGCAAGTCCTTGATTACATACAAATCAATTAACCCAATTCAAAATTGGATCTGTGAGGTTGCATAAGCAAAGTCCAACGTCATCCTCCAATTCTCAATTGGAATTACAAGCTGCCAGGTCCTTTTGAAGAAAGAATGGTAAAGATCAAAAAACTTTTTTTTTCTTATGGCATCATATGCAATCGTGGACTTTCTTTTGTCTCCAATGCAATATATAATCACATACATGTAATGAACTTAACCATTAGTTTAACATGTGTTTTTATTCATAATAAAATTAACACTTAAGCTCTCCAACATTTGACAAATATAATTCACAAATATTATAATTGAACTCTTCAAATATATAAACAAGATTCAATAATAAATTTTAAACATCGAACAACCAAGGCTCTGATACCACTGAAGGATTGCATAGGGTGTTCATAACACGCAGCGGAAGACAAAAACAATCATAAGTAGATCTAGTTGTATTTTAAAATTTATTCACATGTCGAAGAATGGATCCAAGACAAACCTGTTGGAGAAAACCTTGACTTAAAATCTCTTAGATATACGAAGAGCCTATGTGTGTCCACACCGAGACTGATCCTTGCTATCAACTCCTTGATTGATAGAACCCTCGAACAAATTGAACGAAAATAATTGTGCTAAGAATTTTAGCACAACTTAAAAGAACAAGAAAGACAATTTCTTGGTTCTCTTGAATTTTTACGGTTGTGTGTGAATTTTCTACAGACTAAGTGACAAAACTCTCTATGAGTTGGGCAACATAAAAGATCCCTTTCTACTAAAATGGATGTAGGCTTAACTAAAGCCCAATGCAGGTTGAACTCTATGGAATCTAAGCCTCACTACCCTTACCCTATTAGAGGATTACAAGGAATTTTTGGCCGGCCCTATATAGATTACTCACGTTGCCAACAACTCCTTTTCTGTTACACCCTGTATCTTCGAAGAAGCACTTATCAAATTTAAAACATAAGTACATTGAGTTATGGTTAAGCAAAACCACTTTGGAACATAAGGAGCAAGCATTGTTAAGTATATTTAATGAGTGAAGGATGTATATAAGGTATACCATAAGGTTTTATAAGGAAATGAGTGGAAGAAATGGAGTAGTACGACGTTGGAGAAAGGATGGGTAATGTTTTGTGTGAAAATTTTGGTCCAACTTGGGGGACGAATATCTCTTAGCATATGAAGTGTTTTGAAGTGAAACAAAAGCCTAAAATGAAGTTCGTCGAGTCTAGTTTCTAATGCAACAAACCGCTCATCGATAGGACATCGGAGTAGAGAATTATGGACGTTACAAGTTCAGCTGACAGAGTAGAAACACGTGCTACAAAGATCGCTATAGCAACCGACACCTTTCGGTGTCTTTCTGACGGTGAACCCGACCCGAATTTGACCCTTATATAAAGGTAATAACCCCCTTTTTTCATCTGATTTTGCTAGAAAATTCCAAAAATTGAAGAGAGAGAGTGAGGGAAATCAAAAGTGAGCAATTTTCAAGTGGCAGAGTAGTAGTTTAGGTTCGGGTAACGCATGGTTGTGATTCTAGTATTGTTTTGCGGTGGATTTTACCGTGGATATTGAGGATATTGCTGTCTTAACAAGAAAAAAAGGTATGAATCTTTCTCTTGGTATTATTTAAGGCTTATTTACAGAGATAAAGTCGTTAAATAATTGTGTAGTAAGTTGGTTAGTTATGGAAGTTGGAAAACAACGTGTGGGCTGTTTTATGGTACATATTGGTGTTGGAAATGATGTTATTGATGTTGGTATTTTTGTTGTTGTTGTTGGTTGTTGAATTATGATTTCGAGCTAGGCATATAAACAGGGGAGGTGCTTTTAATTTCGGCATTCTAAACGGAATTAAATTGAAGGCTTAAGATGAGCGTATGACATTGAGCCTAATAATAGTATGAATGGTTTATATGTAAATTTACGAGCTTGGAAGGATAAACGTTGAACGACTAAGGCGACCGAAAGGTATGTTAAGGCTCGTCCCTTTCTTTCAAAGGCATGATTCCTATGTTATGATTTCATAAATGTTTCCATATCTTCCTTGTTATCAAAAGTTAAAAGTCTATGATTTCAAGGCATGATTTCCTTCCAGATAACCCGTAAATATTTTCCAAAATGTTCGTATTTTTTCAAAACAAAGGTTTATGATTTTGTAAGCTTTTATGACTACAACGACGGACATGTTTTTGTAATGACAACGATGATGTCAAGGATGAGAATATGTCTATGATGATTATGATGAGAATGGTTTCATGTTTGGAAGTCTCAAGTTGTGGATTCAATATGAATATGAGAATATTGAGCTATTTCTTGATCCTCAATTTTATTCTTTGATAATGACTCTGTTTTCAAAAGATTTCAAAGTAGTATATGAATTGACGCCTTATGAGATTTATGACCTTATTCTATGTTTTCTCTTGAGGTTATTTTTCATTGATAGTTTCACCGTATAATAATTGTTCCTTCAAGGTGAGACATGACGATCATGATTATTCCATAATGTAATCGAAGGTTAGCAACCTTACGTCACTCCGATAGAGACATGGTTTTTCTTTGGGCTCTCCTGCATGCTGATTATATGATATATGAACATGATATATGTATATGTATATGGGGAATATGGGAAAAAGGGCGAGGCGCTATAGACGCATGGCCACCTGATCAGTTGGTATAATATGACATGATATCATCCCGGACGCGGGACATATGTGGTTAAATGGATCGGAGCCGACGCCTCGGCAACATGATGTGTTCTATTTTATGTATACATGAACAAGAAATGTTTTTCAAATAAAGTTAAGCATACATGGCATCCGCCCTAAGAGGCACTCATATGCACAGGTTACTCTTTTGATCTTACGATATGCGCTATATTTCCATTCTGTTATTATTCATACCTTACATCCCTTACTATGTTACTATTCATGCCTTACATACTCGGTACATTATTCGTACTGACGTCCCTTCTTGTGGACGCTGCGTTCATGCCCGCAAGACCAGGTAGCTAGTCAGACGATACGCAGTAGTAGGACCTCCCTTCAGCAGCAGTCAGTACGCTCCATTGATCCGGAGCTACAGCCCTCTTGGTATGCTATTCGGTTACGTACATGTATGGGTATGGCAGGGCCTTGTCCTATCATTTCTACAGTTTGTACTCCATAGAGGTCTGTAGAATATGTGGTCGTGATATTATGCAGCCTCGCTGACGTTTATTTTGTTGTACGAAAGATATGTGTGGCGGCCAAATCGGCTCACGCTCGTTATTCTCGGTGTTTATGTTTATATGTATGCGTTGGCGTGAGTTCTCGGTATGGTGTCTTTTATGTTAATTGTTCGGGGAGACAAGATAGCTCGATTCTATTGTATATGGGCCCGGATAGTCGGTGAGAAGTAAATGTAAGCACGAAGTGCTTGGCCGCAGTGGTCGGGCAACACAGTTATGGCCCATCGGTTTGGGTTGTGACAAAATTGGTATCAGAGCAGTTCGTCCTAGGGGTTGTCTACAGACCGTGTCCGGTAGAGTCCTGTTTATGGGTGTGAAGCCGGCCACACTTATAAACAGGAAGCTACAGGGCATTTAGGAATCATTGACCTTCCTTCTGTCTTAGATCATGCGATAGAGCCACAGTCTAGGAAAGACCACTTCTGATCCTTTTTCCCCGGTGCAGAGTGCAGGCGAGATGAAGAGATCGGCCGGACAAAGGGGGTGCTAAGAAGGCCCCGAAGAGTAGATCCGAGGACCCGGAGCTCCGTGACCGCGGACGAGCCTTAGTTATTCCATGGAGACTGATCCCTCGGAGGACCCAGCGACGATTCCTCCAGAGTTCTTGACTCCCAGGGAGGAGGACCCCCTAGAGGACAGTTATGACACAGATCCGTCCGAGTATTCATTTGGGACACCGGAGGAGGAGATTCCCGAGGTCGTACCAGCTGCTCCTATGGCAGAGCACTACGTCAGACCAGCCTCCCCGGTGAGTGTTACGGATTACTCTAGCCCTCTATCCTGGTCGTCGGTAAACCAGGAGTTGCCCGATTATTTATATCCCTCGGACTTAGATGAGAGAGATGATGAAGGCCAGACGAGCGGGTGGTGGGTAGACGATGACGAGGAGTACACTTCACCTTATAGTCCACCAGATCAGACTAGAGATTGATCGGCTATAGGTATATGAGTCCTTATTGGAATTTTCTATGTATGTGCATTTGCTGTAGATTATTATTTAATAGTGGCGAGCGGAAACCCAAAGAGGTCGATAATAGATTATTTATAAGTAACGGCGACCAAGGTGTGTTTGCTACCATTGAGAATCTGGAAATCTAGGACGGAAAGTAGTCATACATACAAATGAAAGGTGAATATTGAGAATTAAAAAGGCCAAAATAGTAAATGTGTAGTCGGAAGAGTAAGAGACCCTTTCTAATTCGGAGGGAGATGCGTTACGAGAACGTTTTGGAATCTGTCAAGACTCCAACTTGCTTTAGATTATATGGTGAAGGTCATGCGGTGAGGTGGATAAGATTATACTAGCATTAACACACCGGATTTTATCAGAGTTTCGAGGTTAAGCGTGCTGGGGTGAGAGAAATACAAGGATGGGTGATCCCCTGGGAAGTGTACAAAAAGTTTTATAAATTTAGACATAAGAGGCAGATGAGAAATTAAAGTAAACTAAGGGAAATTGGAGTATGCGGAGTGGTTGGAAACCCTAAAAGATCACGAAGGATGAGACGGACTAAACCGGCAAAGAGATAGAAGGGGCATCACCGCTCTAGAACTAGGATAAGTGTGAAAGGTATTTGGAAATATATATATATATATATATATATATATATATATATATATGCGTATGATATCCCATGTATGGCTGTATCAACGGGTATGTGTATCCCAAAGAATCGACGTTGTGGTATATTGAAGGCATTGATCGAATAGGGCAGTAAAGCTCAAGTGACAAATGTTACCAGGTAAGCTGATGTTATTTTCACTACAGGTTAGGTTTGGAGAGTTCTAATGCAGTGACATCTGGAAAGGAAAGAAAGTGAGTATATGGAAGGTAAGGAGATCAAAATGTCAAAAAAAAAAAAAACATGAGTGAGTGAAGCCTCCAAGAGAGACGACGGGCAAGCACGGGACTATTTGAAAAAAAAAATTGAAGGTAGGCATGCGAATTGGATAAAGTGTGGCAGTATAGAACAAACGAGGAATGTGTGGGGTCAGAGAATAGGCTTCGATAAGTGAGGCTAAAAGGATAGTGACCACGACAAGGAATGTGAAGTAAGAGAAAGAATAGTTAGGCCTTGCGACGATGTTAAGGGATTTCCAGCCCTCCAAAGGTATATAAAGGGATAAGTGTGCGGTCAAATTAACACGATTGCCTCGGACATGGAGAAGCTTTGCAAAAAGATGACTTAAGAATAGAACGGATTTGCACGTTTAAAGGAATATTTCACGAACTTCAGAGGGCGATACTACAAATAACAAGAGAAGAAAGGTGCTCAAGGAGGAAGAAACCCAAGAAAGGTTAAGGATGAAAGTAGGAAAGGTATACCAATGGGTTTGTAGAAGGTATACTAAGGTCCGCCATAGTATGAGGAAGAGCCTATTGCAATTCTAGATAGAGAGGTTCGTAAGCTGAGGTCAAAAGAGATAGCGCCAGTGAAGGTTCAGTCGAAGAACCGTCCCGTTGAGGAAGCTACTTGGGAGACCGAATCCGATATGCGCAATAACTATCCCCAGCTTTTCATTGAGTCAGGTACCTTTTCTCTTGTTTCTCTTCCTTTTCCGTTCGGAGATTAACGATTATTTAATGGGTATCTGATGTAACTGTTATATCCCGTATTTTGTACATTGGGATATTTTAAGCTAATCGCGATAAGTTAACGACAAGGCTATTTTTTGATTTTGTTTTAATGCACAAGTTGCTTATAAATTTTATTGGTATGGAAATATTAAGGAAAATAAGGGGTTAGAAATTAATTACTTCATGAACAACAAAAGCCACAAGTGGCCGTGTGGGCTCCCACCCATGGCTTGGCCAATTTTGATTGCCTTAAGCCATGAGTGGGGCATGTGTCCACCTTGTAGGGGCTATACATATATAGATAAGTGATGACAAAGCAAGACATATTCATCATTCACAACTTAAGAAACTTGGAGAAGAAGAGAGAAATATTCGGCCATGGCTAGCCGAACTTGGTGCCATGAAAATTGATCAAAAAATAATTTTCTTCTAGTATTCCAACCAATTGGAAGGTCCCTAGTAACGTGGAGTAGTTTTTGGAGCAATCAAAACATCCATTTTTGCAATTTACAAACCCTAGCCAAGTTGAGAAGTTAAGGGATAAAGGTAAGGTTTAATCTCCTTTTACATATGTTATGGATGGTTTGTGCATGTTGTAGTGTGTAGAAATGAATGAAATTCATGGAACCATATGTGTTGGTGTTGAGCCGTGTAGGAGTTGTTTTGTGTAGGAGTGATGAACTAAATTTATTTAGTATTTTTGGTTATTGTTGTTGTGGATTCTATGATGTAAATGAAGGTTTAATGGTTCAAGTTGGAGTTGTAATTGTTTGTGGGCTGTTGTAGAAGCTAATATGATGTTAATATCATTTCTTGCATTTGTGTGAATAATGTTGTTAACGTGTGGTTGTCGGTATAGTTCAAGAATTTGGAAGAAAAGAATGTGTTGTGTTGCTCTTGTCGAGTTTGGAAGATTTCGGATGGTGTTGTATGTTGGTTGGGCTGTTTTGAATATTGTGCGGGTTGTCCGAAGTGTTCTCGAGCCTTGTTTGGATGGTCTCGGGTTAGTACTTGAACGTGTGATCATTGGTGTTGGCTTGATTGTATGTGGATGACTTGAATGTAATTGGAATGCCGTCGAATTTTGAAGAAAGGAGTTACTAACGTTAGAATGCGTTTTGAATTAATTGTTGATGTTGTTAATATGGTTGTTGGTATTGTTGTTGATGATTTAGCCGAGTTGAATTCTCGGGGTTTGTTAAATTTATAAAGGAAATGCTGTCCGAATTTCTATAAATGAAGTGCTAGCTTAGGATCGAATTCCTAAGTACCTATAGCTAATGTTTGGTATCGAATGACGTTGTTGTAGATCTTGGGAAGCCCGAGACTTAAGTTCGGATCAACTTAGAAAGCGGATAAGGTATGTAAAGTCTACCCCTTCTTTTTTTTGGCATGTCTTAGATGTAAGTGAGATACGATACGAGCCTTGGGGGTAACTCTATTCATAAGTTCCGAGCATGTTTACGACTCTTATTCACTTCTTGATATTAGCATTCTTAATATAGTCGAGCTATTGCCCTCGAGTCTTTTGTATGATTGGATAGTACATGATGCATAGAGAGATCCTATTCCTAAAGGATTCTATAATGAATAATGTCCGTAACTTTCATAGGCGGCCTCGGATTGCTTTGATACGTTCGTAGAGAATTCTATAACGAATAATGTCCGTAACTTTCATAGGCGGGCTCGGATTGGGTTGATACATGTCTAGGATCCCTGAGACTTCCCTTAATACAGTTTATAGCGACATTTAGAAAGAACTTAATCTGGCTATTGTTTTAATACTCGAGCGTTGATTACTTACTTACCTATCGAGTCTCAAAAGATGGTTTTATATGCATATGGCTATTCACTATTCTGTTTGTGCATTATGTTTTCGCATCTTTCTCCGAGTCCCGCACTAGCGGGCCGGGTACAGTATATGTATATGTATATCATGGTGTTATGATGTGTTATGGTGTTATGCTGTGTTACGGAGTTATGCTGTGATACGGAGTTATGCTGTGTTACGGAGTTATGCTGTGATACGGAGTTATCTTTGTGTTACGGAGTTATCTTTGTGATATGGAGTTATCTTGTGTTCGAGTATCTTTGTGTTATGGCACCAAAGACGGGGTGGCGACCATGTTCACCGAGTCCTATAATGGGCCGGATATATGTATATGATATTGACATGCATGATTTGTATTTCAAACGCAAGCATTTTGGTATTATGGTTATTGTGCTCACTTTCTGTACTTCTTACTTTGGTTATAACCCCGTTTTCTGTATTTCGTGCTTTATATACTCAGTACATATCTCGTACTGACCCCCTTTCTTCGGGGGCTGCGTTTCATGCTCGCAGGTATAGACGCTCGCTTTGGTGATCCGCCAGCTTAGGATAGCTATTCTGCTATCTTGGAGCGCTCCCTTGTTCCGGAGCCTATCCTTTGGAACAGACACTTTCGTTGTATATATATACGTCTGTTCAGGGGTACGGTGGGGCCCTGTCCCGTCATATGATTCTGTTGTTACTCTTAGAGGTCTGTAGACATATGTGTGGGTTGTGAATGGTTACTGTTCAGTTGTGTCCGTATGACTTATGTTTTGGGCGGTCCCATTCACCGTGGCAGCCTTATCGGCTTGCGTATGTATATATGTTTTGGGATACTACATGTTATGATAGCCTTGCCGGCTTATGTGCGTTATTATCTGTTGAAAGTTGTAACTCCTCAGGGACAGGTAACCGTGATATATATGTGTATATGCGGCAGTTTTGTGACGACATCTTGCCTTTGTATATGTATAAGTTCTTAGTATGATAGTTGTGGACTGACTATAGTAACAGGTGTGTACGAGCGTCCAGCTCGGGCACTAGTCACGGCCTACGGGGTTGGATCGTGACAAAAGTGGTATCAGAGCGATTCATCCTCGGAGTGTCTACAGACCGTGTCTAGTAGAGTCTTGTTTATCGGTGTGTTATGCACCACATCTATAAACAGTAAGCTACAGGACATTTAGGATGTTATATTTTCCTTCTTGATCTAGATCGTGCGATAGGGCTGTATTATCAGGATAATTCCTCGGTAACGGATTATTATGTTTACAGCGATGCCTCCAAAGAAAGCGGCACCGCAGGAAGGGCAAGTCGGTAGCCGGAGAGACTAGCCATGCCGGAGAGTTACTAGGGCCCATGCCCCGACTTACGCTCGAGGTTGTGCTCCCGATGCCGAGCTCGCTACACCGCCGCTACCGGAGGAGCATAGGGCGCAGCCACGTTGCGCAGTCGGGGCGGCTCCACCGCCAGCTCCCGAGGTTCCAGTACCCGAGCCTCCAGCTCCCCAGCCCGTGGGGCGGAGGATAGGGCCATGAGAGATGCGGTTCGATTGTTGACCGTATTGGTGGCGGTGGCGAGCTCGCGAGCACGGATTAGAGGTGACTATGCGTAGACGGTACATGATAGTTTGAGGGCCCGTGATTTCTTGACTTGTAATCCTCCGAGTTCTACGGGTCAAAGCCGGGAGGATCCCCGGAGTTTATTCGACAGATGCAGCGCACGCTGAGGATAATTAGAGCTTCTGAGACTGAGTCTGTCGAGTTGGCTTCATATCGGTTGCGTGATGTAGCTGTTAATTGGGTATGAGTCCCGGGAGTTGTCTAGGGGCGGGGTGCTCCTCCGCCGGTGTGGGATGAGTTTACCGAGGCCTTTCTTGGCCACTTTCTACCTCCGAGAGACGAGGCGAGCCGCAGTTGATAGATTCCTACATTCGAGGCGTAACGGAAGCAGTGTTCGGATTATAGCCTCGAGTTTGATTCTTTGGCTAGACACGCGCCTACTATTGTGGCCGATATGGCCGATAGAGTGCATCATTATGTGATGGGGGGATCGTTACTTGATTGATAGTTGTATGATAATGGCTTCTCACCCCCGTACGGATATTGCTCGGGCACGGTGCGTACGCGCGGGGGACGGAGGATCGACACAGTAGGGCGTCGACCCGGATTATGACAGGAGCCGCCGAGAGCAGATCACCGGTTATTCTGGGGAGTTCTCGAGGCGGCGGCCTCAGCAGCAGATAGTAGATATCCTTCCCGCCTAGCACGGAGTACACCTCCGTCAGCTCACTTCGGGCAGAGATCCGATAGTATGGCACTCGGGAGCGGTCGTAGCTCCAAGACTTCGGTTCGCAGTGAAACGAGGTTCCCGCCGCCGAGGCCACCCATGCCTCGGTGTTCTCCACCGTGGGAGGCATCACCGGGGGAGTGTTATCGTGCTACGAGTATTTTTTTCTTGTGTCGCCGGGCACGTTATGAGAGAGTGTCCGTTCGGGGGTAGTCCGTGGTGCGCCCTCGGCTATCGGGTCGATTCTTGGTTCATCTTCCTCTTTCCGTAGCTACGCGCCCCGGGAAGGGGTATGCCGACACCACCAGGCCGCGACAGAGGTCGTGGCTGAGTTTCCGGGTCCAGCGGTCCTTCGAACCGCATATATGCCTCGTCTAGTCGACAGATCGGTGAGGCGTCACCAAACGTGGTTACAAGTATACTATTGATCTTCTCCCGAGATGTATATGCATTGATAGACCCGTGCTCTACTTTATCACATATTTCTCCTTGTCGCTGGTAGAATTGGGATAAAACCTGAACCGATAGAACCGTTCGAGGTAGCTACACCGATAGGAGATTCTGTTATAGCAAGGCAAGTATATAGAGATTGTTCGGTGATTATATGTGGCCGTTACACTAAAGCAGATCTGATAGAGCTGGATATGACTGAATTCGATGTTATTATGGGTATGGATTGGCTAGCTTCTTGTTATGCCAACGTTGACTGTCAGAAGAAGGTAGTTCACTTCCAATTTCCAGGAGAACCAATTATAGAGTGGACGGAAAATACAGCATCGCCGAAGGGTAAGTTTATTTCATACCTCAAGGCGAGAAGATGGTTAGAAAGGGGTATATCTATCATTTGGTTCGTGTGCATGACTTGAAAAGCGAGAGGAACCGACTCTTGATCGATCCGGTAGTCAAAGAATTTCCGAATGTATTTCAGTATGAACTTCGGTCTTCCTCCCGAGCGGGAGAGAGAGTTCACTATAGATGTGATGCCGATACTCAACCCTATATTTATCCCTCCTTACGTAACGGCACTATGAGAATTGAAAGAATTGAAGGAGCAACTAGGGATTTGTTAGAGAAGGGGCTTTATCGGGCCCGACATCACCTTGGGGAGCGCCAGTATTGTTCGTGAGAAAGAAAGATGGGTCGCTACGGATGTGTATTGATTATAGGCAGCTGAACAAGGTAACTATAAAGAATAAATATCCCCTCCCCACGATTGATGACTTATTTGATCAGTTGCAGGGTGCTAAGTGTTTCTCGAAGATAGACTCACGGTCGAGCTATCACCAAAGCGTAAGAGAGCGAGATATTCCAAAGATCGCATTCGGGACCCGATATGGGCACTATGAGTTTAGGGTGATGTCTTTTGCGACCAATGCTCCCGGCGGTGTTTATGGATCGATGAACCGAGTATTCAAGCCGTTCCTAGATATGTTCGTGATTGTATTTATTGATGATATCCTGGTCTATTCACGATCGAAGAGAGCATGCGTATCATCCTATGGCGGTACTTGGGGTGCTCAAAGACCAGAAATTGTACGCTAAGTTCTCTAAATGTGAATTACGGTTGACTTCGATGTAGCATTCTTGGGGCATATTATCGGAGCTGATGGCCTTCGGTGGATACGAGAAAATTGAGGCCGTAAAGACTTGGCTGGACCTACGACACCCACCGAGGTACGTAGTTTTACGGGGTTAAAGGTGATATTACGGAGATTTGTGGAGAAGTTTGCTTCGATTTCGCCGCCTTAACGAGGCTAATACGAATGCGAGATAAGTTCCGGTCGGACCGATGCTTGTGAACGAAGCTTCCGATTCTTGAAAGAAAAGTTGACTACGACTCAGGTTCCGACTCTTCCGAGGGACCGGATGGTTATGTCATTTATTGTGATGCTTCCGGTGTTGGGTTAGGTTGTGTATTAATGCGGATGTCGAGTTATAGCCTATGCCTCCCGGCGTACTCGGAAAGCATGAAAGAAATTATCCTACTCATGATCTGGAGCTAGCAGCGGTAATTCATGCCTTGAAGATATGGAGACACTATCTATATGGCGTCCATGTTGATATTTATACGGATCACAAAAGCCTCCAGTATATCTTTAAGCAGAAGGAGCTGAATTTGCGGCAGAGGAGGTGGCTATGAAGTTGCTAAAAACTATGATGTTGACATTCTATATCATCTGGAAAGCCAACGTTGTAGCAGATGCACTCGGCCGTAAGTCTATGGCACTTGACGGACGTGCAACCGGAAAAGGAAAGAAATGGTTCGTAAGATTTATCAGCTAGCTAGTCTTGGAGTCCGTCTAGCCGATTTTGGAGATACTGGGGTTTCTGTCCGAGAGGTTGCTGAATCCTCGATTATGGAAGAGGTCGTTATAGGGGTGATTTAGTAAACTAGACCTTCATTGGAAATTTCGAGGCTGCAAGTTAATCCGTAGCGTGTTTTTATGTGTATGTGCATGTTTGGTTTACGTCTTTAGGGCCTCGGATTGGTGTTGGGATTTTTGGGCAAAAAACCAGAGCTACTGGTCAATATGGACCACTGCAACAGTTGTGGAACCGCTGTAGCGAGTCCACCGTAGCGGGTAGGTGGTCGCCGCCGCAGGAGCGGGAAAATTTAATAAGGTCCGCCATAGCGGGACCGCCCCAGTGAAAAGTCGACCGCTGTAGGCAGAATCAGCATTTTATATTCTTTATTCCGAACTGATTCCCTACATAACTCCAAAACAGTTCCCAAGAACACTTGTGGAGATTTTCTAAGGCTAGGGCTAAAATACTCCTAAAAGGTAAGTCTCAACCCTTTACTTTGTTCATTCCATCATCATCTTAAGTTCCATGATTAGTTTAAGGTTCTCTAATGGTGAATGAAAGGACTAAAGCCCTAGAACTTAAGAAACCCTTAAATGATGAATGGGTTAGTGATTTTATTGTTGTTTATTCATCCGAGGTTGTAGATTATCACTTCCTTGGGTGGGAATTCAAGTTCTAACAGATGAGAATGATATATTGAGACTTAGAGTTTCATAAAGATGGTAACTTTAGCATAAAAACTACATGTAAAAGGGTTGAATGGATTAGAAACCCATGAATTAGAATAGTATGATCATTGGGAGAGAGGTAATGATGAGTTCACCATAAGTGATAGTTCAACCAACTGGAAAGAGTAGGAATATAATGGCTTTCCCTTTCCAAATTGTTGTATTGTTTGAGTAGATGATTTAAATACTCATGTAGCACTATATTTCTAGACTTTGAACGTTTCGAGGCATTGCGGAAAGGAAAGGCTCACGTGGAATAGCTTGCATTGTTCTAGTTCGGCATTGAGGTAGGTTACGGTCTACTTGTTAGACTTTGATTAGCTGATTGTATAAGTTATGAAATTAATAAGAGAAAGCATGATTAGGTCTTCGGACATAAAGTGTGGTTGGAAATTCCTAAGTTTGATATTGATTGATTGATTATGTGATGAACTATTATGATATGATAAAGAAGAAGTTAATGAATACTCTTCTTGTTGACTTGGAGTAATCCCTTATTCATGCTATTGATGAATTGATTCTTGAGTCTTGATATGACTTGTGGCATGGTGACTTATGTTTCTTGATATTGATTCATTGATTGTTCACATTCCTTATTGATTGTTGGAATGGAAATACATTGAGATGAGAATGAACATATAAATATGAAAAGGCACATTTGACAGGGGGCGAGGATGTGGCCTGGTTATGGGCTCGTGATCCGAGGTCCGTTCCGGAGTGAGTGGTACATGAACACCATGGGTTCCCTGCAAGTCATGGCTATTTGGGCAAACAATATCGTTTAGCATGTGTGTATGGATATGTGACAGAGTTGAAATAATTCGTGAGTTACGGTTGTGTTGGTGATGACATGGGTTGAGTTACTTTTATTGATTGTTGTTCGTGTGGGCTTACCTTATGTCAGTGTTGGATGATTTCTGTTGATAATTTCATATGGTTATGTGTTGTTGTTCCAATCTGCTTATTCTATTGATTTTATGATTTATGCATGATACTATTCTTAGTCGGCTATGATATCTACCGGTTCATAGTGTTTGTACTGATACTACCTTGCTACATTCTTTTGAGTGCAGATTGTGATCCAGAGACATCTACCAGACCTCGTATTTAGCGTGAGGCTAGTTCCCGATAAATTTGAGGGTGAGCTTCTATCCATGCCAGGCCGCCAGAAGATCTTCTTTTATTGATGTCTACTTTCATTTTAGACATTACTTATGTTATTTCAGACAGTTGTTATTTCCTTAGACAGTTTATGTTTTAGAGTCCTTGTACGATGACTTTTGGATCTTTGGGGATATAATAGTTAGATTTCCGTACTTTTATTTATTGATGGCATGACTAGACAGTTTTAAGATTTAATTCTGGTTATCGATTTATAATTGTTTAAAATGGTTTGATAACTGGGTAAGGGGATGGTTCGCCCACTAGGGGATTTATGTGGTTGCCACTCACGGCTACTTGGGTCGTGACAGACCACCACATACATATTGATCTAACTGGGTTACTAATATCCTAATTAGTAATCCTACAATCAAGAACATTTTTAGATTAAGTTATAAGAGACATGACTCTCTCATTATCATAATCTCTATCATGATGTCAAGTCTCAAAACTTTAATCAAGGATCTTATCATATTTAATCAAACAATTGATATTAAGTTTGTACGATAAAAGAATATCAGATGCCATATATTTATATTGAATAACGTCCAAAAAATATGTTCAAATCATCATATGTGAGATTAGGTCTAGGGAATATCAACTATATTCCTAACAGTTTGATGCCTCATCTTGAATAATTTATAAAGTTGGATTTAGCATCTGAATTCATAGTGTAACGGTTCGCTTTTTACGCGGCCATTAAAGCTACTACGAACTCGTTGGTGCTCTTTCGGACTTTTTTTTGAAAAGAGTCGCCACCTAATTTTTAGGAAATTAGGAAAACCAAGGGTGAAGGGTTTATTTAACAACCGTGAAAAATCCTTCGTAATTCAGAGTTCTAGGTAAGGATTCTAATGATCTCCTGGGGAAGGTGTTAGGCACCCCAGTATTAAGGATCTGTACTATACGGTTGACCTTCGAATTCCAATGTATGAGTATTTGCATGAACTGTTTGTTTAGTGTTTATTCTCGCAAAAAATCTTGTCACTTTGCTTGTCCTTTTAAGAAAAGAATTTGAATATGTTTCCTTTTTATATAGGGTACGCAGATTCGGATTTATAATATCCGGACAAAACAATCTCCCTTAGTATACAAGGATGATGTATTTTTGCTTTGGACAATAAGTATAAAGTTGTCATCTTTACACATGTTATTAAAAAATATGAACGTGTTATGTTTTGAGTGTATAATTTTATCCATGCTTAACTCATACTTTATTTGGATCAATCCGTTTAATACGTTTGGAACGCTTTATCCAAGAACTCGTGTATACGAATGTTTTTTGGTTTAAAACATACGTCTTTTGTTATAAGTTTATGAAATTTAGTCTTGAATTTTGTAGCCAAATAAGTTTCAGTTTTAAATACCAAACGTCATCCATTCTTTTATTCAGGAGTGGGCTTTGGCCCAAAATTCCGCTTTTGTCTTCGCTGAACCTGGCCAGTTTTGGCCAAATTTTCTAAAGCCAATGGGCTTTTGGCCCAATGTTAGATTCATTTGATCAAAAAAACACATTTATCCTTGGCCTTATTCTTTAAAACAAAACCTAGTTTGATTTTTTATCAAGAATCTGCTTTGATTTCAAATAAACTCAGTCCATGAAATTGTAATACTCATGATTTTGAAAATGTCATTTTAAACTTAAATCGTGTAAAAAATTCCTGGCTTTATTTTGAATAAAACGTGGTTTAATTTTTAGAAAGAACGTATTCTTTGGTTTAAAAACTCAGTCTGTTTTTCTTTAACAACATTGCAACATTTGTGGTTTTGAAGTATCATTTTTGTTCTTATTTAAAAGTTAAACCGTGTCAAAATATTTTAGCTAATTTAAGTTTGTCAAAATCATTACGCTAAATCCGGATTTGTTTTGAAAATGGTTTTGGGGACTTAAGGTCAATCTAAACGGCGTAAGTACCATTATCCTAAGACTACTAGTTCATACGATAAGGATTCCACTATGACACGAGTTTTTACAAGTTTTTGTACAAATACATACAAAGCTCAAAGATGAAGGAAAAACAAGAAAATAAAGGAAATGGAAAGACTAGGGGCGTACCAAGGCCCTAGCTAGCCATTTTCACCCATGGCTGGGCCTTCTGCGCGCCAAGCTATTTAATTTTATCCTCACGGAGTCGATATCTTCGAAGAAAGAATTTTCCTTATTGGGCCTGAGGCCCAATAGGCAGGCTGACGCCGACCCGAGTGGTCATATGGGTGGTGACGACTGTTCTCCTTTTGTGTTGCGAAGGACTTGACCAGTAAAACCAACAGTGTAATCAAAAGCCATAATTATGTAACTTGTAAGAAGTTTCGATACACACACACGCACAAGTTCCAAGGGGTTTCATGAACCCCGGGCATGGCTGGACATCGGGGAGTGGCTAAGACCAGTCCCCACATTATATCAACTCCCCAGACCAATATAACCAAAGAATGCATCAAAGCCCCATAATTATGCACGAGTGTCACCACATATGGGAGCAATTTATTTTGCAAACATTACTGAGAATAAACTCAAGGCCATAGTAAAAAAAAAAAATCAAACAGGCATTACAACATGATGACACAAGGTAACTAAACAGCTCCAAAAGGGAAACACATTAATCACAAGAAAAGACCAAACAGAACTGCCCTCTTTATCCCTTTTTCTATCTGTGTATATTCTATATATGACTGATATGTTTACTCTTATACACCTAATACCTCCCTGATATACACATATGATGTGTATATCAAATGTATATCACATGTATACCCTTTCCTCTTTTTACTAACCTGTACATGCCTTATGTGTCTAGTCTCTAAATCCTTATCCCTAAAGCCCATGGCCCAAGGAACCATTCAATTGCACCAGCATCCTATCAAAAGTTTGAAATTTAGAAGTCCTCTATCTTTCATCCCTTCTGAAACCCCTCCACATGTACTTAGAGTAAATTAGGTAGTATATTCCTTGTATATTCCTGTCATTACCCTTGTCCTCCCAACTCTCTCTAAATCTCCTAACAAAAGTATATCAGACCTAAACTAAGGCATACTCAAGTCCAAACTAGTCAGCTAGACATCTTGTGAGCTATTCTCATAGGTTGGTATAGACTCCAATTTCTGGCAATTCACAGGACAAATGCTAGAGTTCACTCAGCCCACTTCATTTCTCACATTATTAAACACTGCCTGATAGCAAGGGCATATTCACAAACAGGAAAGGCCATAGGAAAGGGTTATGTCCATATTATTCAGCAAGTAACAATATATATGCAGATACCGTAATTCAAAAGGGGTCAAGTATAACACACATTGAAAAGGATATAAACAACTTTAATGTTCAAAGGTAGCATACGAGGCAACTTGCAAACCTTAGTCAAACCTCACAGGAAGAGAAGGTACACAAACAGGCATATAGAATTTGTGTGCACTATAGTTCAGACCATGAGCAAATGGACAGAGACCAGTTATGTTGTCTAAAGAGAGGCTTTAAATGATTCTAATGGCCTTTTAGTGATTTAGCTCATGATTTAGGACTTACTCCAATTAAGTTATCCCCTCATGGATCTAAACAGTCAATTGTGTAAACAGGTTTTATCACTCAGTTTTAGTAAGTCATTGTGGCAAAAAAATGAATTTGGTTCCAACCTGTGCCCTCCCCCTTAGTCTAATGGTGAGATTTGTAAAATCATAAGGCATCCAGGTAGTAAGCATGTGCCTCCACAGCTTATAGGAGTGCCATGATGCTTTTTATGTGGAGGAAAGGTTTTATGGACCAAGCTATGCTTGGCCTTCCCCTTTTATCCTATCTCCAAGACATTCTTTAAACGATTCCCCTATGCCATGTGGCCCAGTCTACCCATGAACTCTATTGACCATACCAAAGCCTGCCATTGAGACCATTTCTTGACCAGTTACTCAAATAAATTCAGGTGCACACAAGCTCAATCAGACATAACCATTTAAAAAAAAGGCCTGAGTCATTTTTTCGTTACTAAAGCCTGGTCAGGCCCCTATAAGGTCATCGATTGAGTCAATCTGTCATGAAAGGATCTCTAAAGTCAACCTTTGTTTTTCCTAAGCCTCATAAACTGATCTGAATATTAACAGGTTTTGTCATGATGGAAACCATTCCTAGCTAAATCACAGAGGAGCAAGTAAGCCAATATGGCCAAACAAATGCATTTTTGATCATACAGACAAATCCTCAGAATTCCAAAGGGTCTTGACAGTGAGATAGATTAGAGAAGCATATCATGTAAGCAATTAGTCAATAGATCTAGGACAAGCCTTGATTCCTAGTGATGGTTTTCCTCAAACATCTAGTCTGACAAGTCTTTAAGAAGGAAGTTTATAGCATAATTAGGTTCTCATAGCCACAAGCTCAATCAGTATCATCAAGAAAGCAAGTTTTAAGAAGAAAAAAAAAAAGCAAGATTCAGATGCACAGATTAATAAGAATAGGCGGCACTTGATCATGAGTAAAAGTAGGCAACCAGCACCAAGGACATTACTTAGTCCTCTAATGGCATTGACTTAGGCCATCACTAGTATACTTCCCAATCCTATTTCCCCCACCAAACACCTAACTCAGATAACAACAACACAGATAACACTCACCTTAGTTTAAAATCTTTTTAGAAAACCTAGTGAAAATTCATGATTTAGACCTTACAAGTACTGACAGAACATCATCCAACTCTAGATGTCCCCCTTCCCCAGATGTAGTTAAACCTTCCTAATCCATATGAGGTCCTTTATGTGTCCCAAGACCATGAGGAGAAATTCAGAAGCATGGAAAAAAGCCTCAGGGTCCTGAAAGGGAAGCAGGATAGGGTGGGGTCATCACCTCCCCATCTTCTTTTCCCGAATCTCCTTTCAGTAAAAAGGGATCCTGGGTTCCACTGGTCACTACCTCCAGTTCATGCCCAAGCTCACCTTTTACTCTCCCAAGACCTTTCTCTTCTTATGACCTTATCCTCATACCTCAGTGACAAACACCAAAAAGAAAACCTTGGGATGGTTTAGAACAGCTTAACATTATCACAAGACTACCACAGTTGTTTCATTAGGCCTTATACAAACCTTAAAGGCTTTATGACTAAGTCACCAGCATGACTACTACAACAACCCCAATATAAATGTTTAGCGTAATAACACAGATTAATGTTCAAAGGCAACTTCAAACCAAGGTTCTAATTATGAAATGATTTTTTGCTCTTTAATACCACACAGCATCTCAAAAGCATATATGTCTTCTTTTAGGACCAACTCACACATGATAAAGCAAGATAGAACTAAATACAAGTCCCTTTGACTTCACAGAATCCTACATATCACCATTAGTCTCCTTCTTAGCCATGTATTCATTATTCATTTCTTATATTTTAGTCGACCACATCTAAGAGCAGCACCAAACAAACTCATAAAAGGGCCTAGACAGAATTTCACCAAGACCTTCCCACCATTCCCCTTTTCTCTTTTATCTTCTTAATTCTCAAGTATTAGGTGATCAGCCTTGGAAAGATGATTTTCTACACATAGCACACACATAGCTACTTCCACATATGGTAAAACAGGACAGACTCACACACACACTCACACGTTTATATTAACACGTCAATCCTTAAATTTCTCTCCTAACACCATTTTTCAGGATTTGGCATCTCATTACTAAGTTATAACAAGTATAACATTATCACCACTTAACAGACCTATTTTACTAGTTGGTTGACCATTTTGGACAAGATAAAGACCATCTCAAAACTACCATGAGTTAAATTCATTTAACTGTGTTAAAGACCCTTCAAACCATCCCAAGTACATTCTTATTCAAACAAATTCCACTCAGAGGTCAATTCAAACAGGTCCTAATAGTCATTATCTAAACCACATTGTTATAGTCAAGAGCAATCAGACAAATGTGGGACTAATGAACACCTTAACCATAATTCAAGTCAGAAATCATTCCCTAAGCCTCAAACCAAGCTTATTATTAATATAGAATAAAACATCAATCTTTAAGCCTCTAAACCAATCTTTAAGCCAAGCATACTACTAAATAGAACAAACAAGAATTAAACCGAGCATATTACTTAATAAACCTGTAAACTTTTGAATCAACCTTTAAGCCAAGCCCATTACCAAATAGAATAAACAGAATCAGACCAAGCATATCACTTAATGAGCCTTTGACCTGTGAACAAACCTTTGTGCCAAGCATACTACTAAATAGGAATTGAACTAGGCATACTACTTATTAGACCTGTAAACCTTTAAAATAACCTTTAAACCAAGCACATTACCAAATAGCATAAACATAATCAAACCAAGCGCATTATTTAATAAACCTTTGACCCTAATTTAGACACAGGAGTTATTGTTCACAACATCAAATAGGCATACCAACAGTACTGAGCTACATTATAACTACACATAGAACACTTGATCACATCAAACTATAATTAATAGAGACAGAAACTTAAATAAAAGCAACAAACTAATAAATGGTTGCCTTTTTAAAGTGCAATATGAGCAAGAATGAACTTGGATGCCTTCTTATGCTTCCAAAACCAAACTCAGCCACCAAATACCAGGCAACAGAAGAGAAAAAAAAAATTGAACTAGGAAAGACTCAAACTTTTCAGTTAAAGCTGAATAACACTGATGAAACTCAAATCTTGAGCAAAAACTCAAAGTTCAAGCTTTTTTAAAGTGTTGCCCTCTTCTTCTTTTTTCAGTGAAAGATGGGGTTCTATTTATAGAACCCCAGAATTTATCTCAAAACTAACAACAACGATGTGGGACTTGTGGATTTTCCACAAGTCTTCTCTTGAAACCAACATACACGGCCCAGATTTAAAGAAAAAAAAACAAAAATCAACGGTTCCTTTCACTTTATACCACTGTAATCGACGGAAAATATAAAGAAATTGCAAGTTTGTACCTTAAAGGGTCGTTTGGCCGGATTTCATGGAGAAAAGGACGAAGCCATTAATGCTTCGTCCTCTCCTCTGATTTCCCCACATTATACGCTTAAAAATGTGATGGGACACGACAAGGCGAGGCGGGGAGTGGGGTGCAGTGATGGAGGCGGCCCTAGGGTTTTGCCCTAGTCGCCTCCCCTTTCTCTCTTTTGCATATAAGACCCCTAGGGTCTGAAAATAAATGAGGGAGGGGGATCTACGTATCCCTCCCCCCCCCCCCCCCCGCCCCTAAAAATTTTGATGGACCGGGTCTAGTCCATTATGGACTGGGCCTGGTCTTTTTTCTTTTTTAAATGCATGGGCCTCCTTGTCAAATATACATATATATACACAATGTATATTTGCATATACATAGTGTATATATATGTATGGAGGGTTGAGGATAAATGGCCCAAACTGAAAAATGTCAATTATTAACCAATTAGGACATAATTAATTTAAAACACGACTTGTTAAAACCATTTCACAGATATGGCCCCAATAATTAATCAAATTAAGTACCAAGACAATTTATTAATTAAACAAATTATGCAAACACACAGAATCAGAGTTTGAGGGGTAAAATGGTCAATTCATTTTAATTACTTAAATTACCTTGGACAATAAACAGAATAAATTATTCAAATTATTCATTAATCTGATTTTTCTTGATTTAATCAATTAAGTAAATAATTATTCAAAATTGCTTTGCTTTTGATTAATTCCAATAAAATATTCTATAAATGTCAAAAAAATTCAATTAATTTTCACACAATTCATAATGTCTTGAAAATCTCTTTATCAATTTAAAGGCGTGAAATATTTTCCCAACTAATTTTTTATAAAAATTATTTAGGCCCTCTAAGATGCACAGCTTATTTTATTTGTCATCCAAGGGCTCTGAGTAATTAAAATAAATTATGGAAGGTCAAAAATTAGGTGTCAACACATAATGTGGTTGTATTATTCAGAGTTTTGTTATTGTTTGATTCTTCACTTGTGATCAAATCGCTATGGCAGCCATGAATCTATTTTACCAATACTAGTGCAAAATTATAAATTTTCCATTAGACACTGCTGTGCAACTTCATTTTTCCCGTTTTTGGTGCTCCACAAATACTTTGTTCCAGTTAACTGACCTTTTTGCTTATATTTAGTTAGTTCACAAACTCATTTCCATATTCTCTTTATCAGTCAAAGAAATAGATTTTCAAAGGACTAATATACCATTTTGAGATTTTCCAACTCTAGCAATCTTAACTCTTTAAGTCTTGGTAAGCCAGTGATGTTAATCTGTTATCGATGAGATTCATGCTCTCAAATCAAAGATTGGACCACTGCAATTTAAAAATTGTCTCGAGCACCCCCCCCCCCCCACCCCCCGGACATCCACCCTCTCTCATGTGTTTTGTTATATATTTTTCTTTTTCCACCTACTTTGTTATATAATGCTCTCAAACTAGACAAACATAAGCTCAAATTCAACAAATTAAGATCAAAGGCGTGATTAAAGTACTAAGAACTAGCAGGAAAATGATGCGAAATGTAGATATTTTTGTCAAATATATCACCTACTCTCTCGATTCGTTTGCAAGACACAAAGTGTTGGGAAAGCACAAACAAGCAAATGATGCCGAGCTTGTTCATCAAAGAAGCTCTATATATGTTGTCTACCCCTTAAAAAGGTAACAATTAAATTTGTATGTGATTTGATTCATTTATAGAGTAAAAGAATAACAACAGCGAAATAGAAATTAAGGATAAAAAGTTAAGAGACATCCTCAGTGGATTTGAAGAACGGCTCAACGCCCTATCCGAACTGAGGCCAAAGCCCTTCAAACTTGAACCAGTTAGTAAAAAATTCTATTGCCTTTAATGCTTACAGAGCTTGAGAATTAGGGTTCAGTATAATTATGTAGAAGAAAGTAAAAACGAGATGATCTTCCTGTGAGGATTTACCTCCCTATTTATAGTACAAGTATTTGTATTTGACATGGTAACAAAATCAATCATGGATAGTGATCCCCTGAATCTCTCGCTTGACAACTGCACAACGCGTCGTGCGGAGAGAAAACCGCAACGGCCCGAATTTCTTCAACTCTCATCAGCTGGAAACGTAACTCTTCGGACCCTGTCGGGTCCGAATGACCGAGTCCGAACCGTTCCTACCCGATTAGTCGAGCTCAACCGATCTACTGCCCCTCGTTCTTAGTCTGAACCTTCGGTCTTTGGGTCGAGAACTTAGACCCCGATTTTCACCGTGTACAGATAGTCCCTCCATTTTTTGAAAAAAAGTATTAACTTTGGGAAATGAATCCAAATGAGGCTGAGCAATTCGTACCTCGCCGCCTTCGAAAAGACATTCCATCAATCCTGCACTCTGCCCAATTCTGATACTTCATTATTATCACCGCCTAATCGATCGAGAATCCACCCCTTATCAGAACATTAAACTTTTCAACTTCCCACTTTTTGTTATATAAGGCCCATACTTCATATTTTTCCATGCACTTAGAAAAGAACCCTAAGTTCTAAACTTTAAAAACCTTTCTTTGCAACTGCTTGCTTCTAAAAACCCTTTCCAACAATGACTTCCATTCCATTGTCAAGTGCAGCCCATCCTTTATCACCACCACGTTCTCTGCCATTGTCTGCAACGGGAGCTTCCAGTCCCGAGGAGGAACTAGAGTTCTTTGCTGTTGATATTCTCCCCACTGTTTTCAAATACGAGAACGACTGCAAGGCTTCTTACCACCGCGAATCTGTGAAAAAATTCGAGTCCTATATCGATGCCGCCACTGTTTCTATAGTCCGGAACGATTGTAGCTTGAGTGCGGATATCGACATTCTCCCCGTTGATCAGGGGGCGAGGACCAACCATCACTTTACTGGTTATTCACTGGTTTATACTTACCCTTTTGCTATTGGATTTTCTCTTCCTAACCCTCAAGTGATAGAGGACTTTTGCCATCGATACCACGTTTGTCTCGGGCAAATTGCTCCGCAGATTTGGAGGCTCGTGTATTGTATTGAGATCTTAGCCAACATAGCCAGGGTTTCTTTTACCCTCAATCACATAATCCACATCTACGTTCCCTGAGTGATCCTAGGTGGCATAGTTCATTTGTACTCTCGCAGGTCTCGAGCCCTTATAGACCCTGAGGATGATTTTAATAGGGGGTGGTTGCATCAGTTTGTCATGATTCGCACAGACCAACTCCACCGCTCCCTGTCCGTAAACATCCCCGAAGTGTTGAATCCTACTCCGGCTCTGGTTGAACCTGAACTCATAGTCACTATTTTTGAGTGGGTGGTTGCACTGTTAAGCGCTTCTCGCGACGTGAGCCGCTCCTGGAGGAACATGGTGCCCGAAGGGTGGAGAGGCAAAAGTCATGGTAAGTTTCAATCTGCTCGTGAAATTTCTTGTTCATCTTTCTAGCTTTATAATCTAAGCCCGAACTCTTAGTTTTCAGGGCTCCCTACAAAGGGATCCTCTTTAAAGAGAAAAAACATTAGAGAAGAGGATACCGGGGATGCTGTCGAAGAAGAGGATGCAACAGCTACTTCGGTGAAGGCAACAAGATGGAGAGTCCCTGTGAGCACTTCAGCTAACTCTTCAGGGATAGTCTTTCGGGTGAGATCACGCCGTATTTTATAGACTCGAGGAGAGACCTCTCACGGTGGACCAACTCCAGTGGTCATTCTAGATGAAGATGATCCGTTGGAGTAAAACAGTCCTGGCGATGGTTCGGCGGTGTAAAAGTATGACTCTGAAGCCACTTAGCCGATGCATGAGTACACCGAAGCATCCGAGGACATGAACTGAAGTTCTCAACCTTCGGGTCACCGGACCGGACTGGACTGGCTTTTTTCCATTTCTAGTTTAGGACCGTATGTTAGGCCATTTTTTGTGTGTTTTATGCGGTTAATGTAACTGAGATAGTCGGATGTCCGTCACAATTGTAGTAGAAACCTGCTTGAATTAAATTGAGCCCTTTCCAAATGTTTTCATCCGATTTTAATTTCATCCGAACTGAGTTGGGTTTTTCTTTATGCACGGATTTTTCTCATCGTTCGAATCTCCGTTATGTCGGGCTTATCGATACCTTCTCCTGTAAGTTTTAAAAATAGGCAGGAAACCTAAACGTCTTGTCAACCGTCACGTCTGCCTGACTTCGAACACGTGTGACTTTCTTATTGGCTGTCCCTTCGGTTATCTGATCAATGAACTTCCGTCACAATGAACCTTCGCTTATAAATAGTTCGTCCCTCCTCATTTTTACTATTTACAGCCTTCAAAAAGTTACTCCTCGATCTTAATTCTTGTTTCTACCTTCATCTGAGAAGCCAAATCTTCATCGGAATCTTCATCCTGTTCTTGAGATTTTTTTCCAAATCTTCAAACCTTCATAAAATTTTCTCTCATTTTCTTCCTTCTCCAAATCTTCATCAAAAATGGTTTAGAGTCCAAGATCTTCCTCTCACTAGGCCTCTCTGGTTGAATCCCCCCAGTCGACCTAGATCGAGGTTAAAACCCTGTACGAACCCCGGGGTAAAGATGTTATCCCCTCGATATACCATTGCGACTCTGAGTTTACGATTCAAAAGCCTCTGAGAGGTGGCAAAGCTGATCGGGGTTATGATAGCAGGAGCTACCCCTCCGCGATTGATGCAATTATCATCTTCAAGGTTCATTCGAATTGTGGTTAGAAGGACAGCCCCTCCGAGATCATAATCATGGGCCTTGACGATGACATAACCACTTATGTGGAAGGGTACTCGTCCATCTACACCTACCCCTTCACCTTCAACTTAGAACCCTCGATCGATGAGGTGGTTCTGGATATGTGTAAGACATATATATTATGTTTTGCACAAATTAGATCGTACGTCTGGCGGATCGTCATATGCATCCACTTTTTGGCAAACAATATTAGGGCCCCGTTCACGCTGCACCACCTCCGACTTTAGTCTCCTCAGATCTTTCGTGGTGGGATCGTGAAGCTTACAAATGTTACACCTTGAAAAATTTCATGTCGTTGTGTGGTAAATAGACTAATGCAGGGT
Organism: Lycium ferocissimum; assembly: GCF_029784015.1. Lineage (NCBI taxonomy): Eukaryota > Viridiplantae > Streptophyta > Magnoliopsida > Solanales > Solanaceae > Lycium > Lycium ferocissimum. The sequence goes on along the minus strand of NC_081343.1, from coordinate 5,280,221 downwards.
GAGATCTATACGATGTCCCTGCGAGTAAGAAAGGTCACTTGGCGATTCTAATTAAGATTCCAAAGACATTTGGGGTAAGAGAAGAAAGTTCGTTGAGGAAGGCAAGGTATAAGTCGTATTTTGGAAGGATTTTGCAAAGTACCGAGCTAATGTTGATTTAATAATGTCTTGAGAAAGAGTTATAGTGCTCCTTAGATTGTTAATGAAGTGTTAAACAAGTGCTAAGAAGGTTCCATAAGGATTGGAGATTAAACGAAACGACGAGATTAACTTCGGAAAAATGGAGTTACACGAACACTTATACGGTCCGTATAAGGGTCCATATAACCTCAACAGGAAGGGAAAATCCCTGATGGTGAAGTACAGTCACTTATACGGACCTTATAATGTTATACGGACCGCATAAGTGTCCATATAACATGATCGGGACAGCTTTTTTTTCCAAGTATAAATATAAGTTCCCACTTCTAATTTCTCATTTTTTCAACTTCTCCACTTCTCTCAAGACCTCTAGAAGGTTCCATATATTTCATTAACATAAACTCAAGGGAAATCAAAGATCAAACACCACTAATCAAGGGAAATCAAGTATATGGGTGCTTGCTAGGGTCCATGGAAGCTAGAAATTCCTTTGGAATCGGAGTTAAGGTTTTCTCCAAGTGAAGTTTTTCCATCCAAAGTCCATTCCTACCTAATAAAATGTGAGTTTTATGATCATTCCATGTTATTAAGAATATTGAATGGTTGAAAGACTTGGATTGAAGAAGAAAGTAGAATATGGAGTTTAAACATAGGAAAAATGGTATTCTTGAATGGTAACTTAACTCGAATCATAGTTCTTGACATGTTATGAGTATAATCTTATTATAAATGGTATAAATGATGTCAAATAAGTATTGTATGAGGATGAATGTGGTGTCATATTATAGCTATGGTTATGGATGACTTTGAGAGGGAATTTTGAGAATTGAATAATGTTTAGCTCAACGAAGTTTATTGATTATGATATTGTGGGTGTTGTTGTTGACGTTTGGGAGTTGTTATATTATGTGGAGAAGGTTGTAGGAACAAAGGAGATGCTGCCCAATTTTCATTAGCTTTAGCTTAAACTTAAGTATGTTTCCGGTTATCTAACCTTAGTACGAATCCTCTTGAATGTAGAATTGTGAGTATCGGAGGGGAGAACTTAGTCGATAAAGCTAGAATGATGTAAATATATGTAAGGCTAGTCCTTTCTTTTCCAAGGCATGATTCCTACAACATGATTTCCTTTATCTTTCATGACTCTTTTATAATTCGGAAACTATAAGTCTGCGGTTATTAAGAATTTCTCATGAGATAGAGATAAGAGATGTGATATGAATATGATAAAGATGATGATGAATTTATGTCTAGAGATTCTAAAGCCTATGATGTGGTAGTCTCATGAAGCTAATGATCCTTATATGATTCCTTGATATTATTCATTGTTGTTAAGCTCACCTTATAATGCTAGTTCCTTCAAGGTGAGACATGATAATTATGACTATTCCATAATGGAATTGGAGGTTCTCGACCTTACGTCACCCCGATAGAGTTATAGTTTGTATTTGAGTTCTTATGCATGCTTTATGATAAGTATACGATAATGAGATTACACCGTGCCTATATGGCCGGGCAGACACCGCTAAGGCGGGCGGCATGAACGCCATGTCTAGATGGCATGGGCAGACACCACTAGTGGGCGGCATTAGATGTTTACCCTGGACGCGGGCTAATGATGGTCACACCGTACCTACATGGTCGGGCAACTTATATATGCATACTCGATATGATGTTGTTTATGATGTAAGTCAGCATGCATAATTTTGTCTTAAGAGACATTCAGTTGCAGATTGTTTCCTTACTTGATGTTTCCCTATCTCTTTGACATGTTATTATTGTTCATGCCTTACATACTCAGTATATTGTTCGTACTGATATCTTTTCTTTTTATGGAAGTTGTGTCCATGCCCACAAGTAGAGAGGGAGGCGGCACTGATTCATAGGACTCTATCAGCAGATTCACAGGAGCACTTCACTACTCCGGAGGTGCCATTTGTTGATACATTCTTTTATGTATATATTTGGGCACGACGGGGTCCTGTCCCGTCCTTATGTCTTAGTACTCTAGTAAAGGCTCGTAGATACGTATGCGTGGGTAGTAGTTATCTCATGGACACATCAGTGTATATTTTTGTACATCATTTTTGCAGCCATGAGGGCTTCTGTATATATATGTGTTGCCTTGGGGGTTGTGTATGTTCAGGTTGGGTATGATGATTAGTATAATGAGTGGTGCTCGTTAGTTAGTTCCGGGTACCCATCATGGCCCCCAGTCGGGTCGTGACAACAAAGCGCAAAAAGTACCTGATCATTTCCAGCGTGGATGAAAATAAAGATCGAGGTTGGATCGAACGCTTCGTTCGAGTTAAGACCGAGGAGATAATTCCTCAAGGCTATCTTCCTTTCCCCGAGTAACGGAATAATAATCGTAAGTGTCCTCGGCGTCTCTTGACTCCTCCGTTTCTTGCAAACCCCTTATTTGTATAACTTTTTCCCTTTGACCCTTTTCTTGTTACAGCCAAAGAATAGTTACCGGGTACCATTTCTAGTTTTAAGAAGTGGGTGGATGCCATAATGGCCCAGCACCCCCACGAACTCCGCACTTGGAAAGATCTTTCTCAGGGGCAAGTGGGTACCAAAAAACTACGACAAGCCTCCTGCTTGTTTGATTTTTGCACCTTTTGTATTACCTCATAATCTTTGCTGACGATTAGCGATGTGTTATGTAGGCTTGAAGATGGGTAAAGCCAATTTGAGGCCCGAGCCCTCGGTTGCCCCCCTCGACGAAAGAGAAGATGTTAGATCCGACAAGCGCGGATCAAGTCGTTGCCGAGGTTTCAAAGGGCAAAAAACGGAGTAGACCCTTCAAACTCTCAACCTCAATGGGTTAAAAAAGGAGAAGAACTACTCAGACTTGAACGTTAAGAGACATTCCTGAGGAAGACCTTCTTGTGAAATTCGTTCGTACTGACTGTCATCTGCACCGATACAGCTGCCGGACAAAGATATGTAGTTCTCCGATTTGCCAGATCTTGGCTCATCGAGAACTGTGGCCCCTGCGGGTCCTATTTTAGTAGAAGATGACCCGTCCTCGGGTGAGCAGCAAACAACCGAAGTGGTTGGGACTACTTCCTCCCCTCCCCTCGAGCAAGAGGATTTTGAAGATATGTTCGAAGCTTCTGCCCCTACTTCTACCGCTATGGCAGAGCCTACGGGTTTTAATCTCCCTATTTCTCAAAGGCATAAAAGGCCTTTTAGGGCTATCGAGTCGGGTTCTCGAGCCAACCTCGTGGATATTTTCCTAGCTTCGAGCGCCAGCCCGAATGAGATGAGGTCCACCTTGTCACTATCCGGATGGAAACGCACTTATTGTCTCGGCCAGTCAGAGTGGCTAGTTATCTTCGACCTCTTGTATCTGATGAGCATCGAGAGAAAAAAATTGTGTCTCATGGAAATGTCTCTTTAAAGAGAGCATGCACTCTACCAACCGAGTATGTTTAACATCCCTGGTTTTAATTATATCTTATAACTAGTGCTTATGTTTAAATTTGAGCCTTTTCTCTTTTTAGCAGTCTGTTGTTTTGCATCACGAGGGCTTTCTTCAATGTACGAAAGAAAATGCCGAGCTGCGTAGCCAGATCGAAGACGTTCGGGGCCAGTTGGGTACTCAAGGTCGAGAGACCGAAAAATTCAAGATCTTTTTGCAGCAAGGAGAAGACCAGCTGTAAGAAGTGGGTGACTCCTCAGTTCTTAAGGCCGAGCTTACTGCTGCCAAGGAGGGCAAACTCCATATTGAAAATGATTTGGCGGACTTAGTTGAGGAATATACTATTCTTATGGTGGATGAACAGAGACTTGAACGGGAAGTCGAGGTTTTACTCGAGGAGGAGGAGGCTGCCAAAACCCATCTAAGGCAAGAGCTCGATACTGTCAAATCTAAATTGTCAACCTCGTTGCCGAGCATGCTTTGGAGAAGGAAGTTTTAAGGGTGGCCCAAGAGAAGGCCGATACCCGGGCTAAGTCTGTTAAGGATCTTACCGATTAGCTTGAGACGGCCATCCGAGATCTGAGCGTGCTTTCTTAGCAGAATGCCGGGTTGACGATCCAGCTACAGCAAGCCTTATCTGAGCGGGATCGAATCCAGTCCCAAGCTGAGGCCGACGTCAAAGCTGCTAATGATCGTTCTACTCTGCGAGCCGAGCATATGAATTGGAAAACCCACATGCTTACTCTTCAAGAGGTTCAGCGTGGCATTGTGGATATAGACTCAAAAATTGCCCAGGCCGAGGAAGCCGAGACCCGGACCCAGAAAGCTCTTCTTGGTGACAGTTCGGAAGATGAGTCTGCCGCTTCTGAGGAATTGGATTCCTCCGAGGAGGAGTAGATAGGTTCTTAGTCCAAAAAATGTATATTTCTTTTGTGTTTGTAAATTTTTACCAAGGTCAGTATCTGGCCTTTATGTATATTATGAAAATGCTTGTTTCACCGATGTCTTTCCAAGCCGATTTCTTCATTTTTCGACACTTAAATAATGTTTACTTAATGTCTACTCGAAAGAAATAGATCCGGACTGATATCTTGTTCGAATATAAATTAGTCTTAACCTCGACTGATATTTACATGAGTTTGTTATTTTAAGTGAACCACTCTTGAAAACAAGCTAGCTTTGTGCACCGAGACTTTTATCTACTGGTGACTAAGTAAACGGACTTTATTTTATGCTTGTGAATTCGGATGCCTCCAAATGACTTCAAGCATTCGGGTTTCCAACCTTTTAGACTTATTATTTTTGAACTTTGGGCTTAGTCTACTAGAGACTTTCAATACCCTCTTGCACGAGTTGAGCTCAATTCGCTTAGAATTTCTCAAGGCCGAACCCCTATTTTGTATGTCAAATGTTGACGATAAGTCCCTAGTTTTAGTTGTTCTCGTTTTTAAAGATGATAAAAGAGAAGAAAAGGACTTATGGGTGCGCAGTGAATATTCGCGCAATGAAAAATTTAAACCGAAGTGCTCTTCTCATTTTACAAACTTGTCTGGTACAATTGTCGAGGGGGCATTCGATTCATTTTTTCCGTAGCAAATAAAACTAACCGAGCACGACTCATTCGATTGTTTGGCCCTTACAATGAATCCTAGTACTGAAATTTCATAAGCTTTAAAGTTACAATTGATATGGCCACAATGGGCAATGTGATAGTCCCCTAGTGTTTGTGTTCGAAGTATGAGAAGAGAAACACAATCGTTGATTCCGGGAAATCCCCAGTCCCAGCACTTGTCCGGTCTTTTTCATTGAAGTAACACGCTTTACGTCGTTGCGTCGTTAAAAACCTTGCCAGAAAACCCACTTCGGGACAAACTGAGCTAAGGGAAAAAGAGTGCATCACGTGTTTTCAGGCCTAACTCTAATCTTCTTGATTTTGTCCAGGCTTGTTCCAGCAAGAATCGAAATAGGTAAGTTGAAAATTTCACGAAGGGGGTACGAGTCATACCTTAACAATAATATCTCATCAAGTATGTTATATTCCAATTGCTTGGCAGCTGTTGGCATCCTCCGACTCGAGTTGGTAAGAACCTTTGCCGGTTATTCCGATTATCCTGTACAGCCCATCCCAGTTCGTACCGAGCTTCCCTTCGTGAGGGTTCTTTGTGTGTAATGTGACTTTTCGAAGGACCAAGTACCCGATCTAGAAGTGTCATGTTATACCTCGCATTTTGTACATTTGGATATTCCGAGTTAATGGCGGAAAGCTAAGGACATAAGTTAAAAATTTTTTTAGAATGCATAAGTTGCGTATTCATATTGTTATTGGTATGGAGTACGAAGGTATATTTGGAATAAGGAAAATTAGAAGTTAAGAGTTGGAGAAAATATTTCATGAAATAGCCAAGAATGGCCAAGTGGTCGTGGGTCCCACCCATGGTTGGCCAATCATCTTAAGCCATGAAGATGTGCATGTGGTCATATTATATTTGTAGGGGACTTATATGAATATAGACAAAGATGGCAAGGCAAGAATTCATCTTTACTACTTAAGGGAAAATTCAAGAAGTTTGAAGAAACTTGGAGGGAAAGAAAAAAGAAAAATCTAGAAGAATTTGGAGGAAAAAAAAAAGGCACATGATCAGCCACATGTACTTACATATTATTGTATATATATATGTGTAAGTAAAGACCAAGCAGACATGTCTTTCATTTTCCACTCTAGAAAATTCAAGAAACAAGAAGGGAGAAAAAGAAGGAGAAAAACGGCCAAGAGAGGGGCTGGCCGAACCAGCCCCCCCCCCAAGTTGTTCATGAAAAATTATTTTCCTCTTGTTTCCCTACTAATTGGAAGGTTCTTTACGACATGGAATGGTTGTTGGAGGGAGAAAGTCGTTCGTTTTTGTAATTTGGAATTCTAGCCGAGTGACAAAGTTGAATGGAAAAGGTGAGGTTAATCTTGTTTATATGTTTTCTTAGGTGATTTGCATGTGTTGTAATATGTAGGATTGAATGAAAGTCATGGAAGTTGCCTATTGAGGCTTGGCCGTGAGTATATGATGCCATGTAGGAATGATGAACAAATTTTATTTAGTGTTTGGTTGATATTGTTATGAACGTTTTGAGCATGTTGTAATGTGTTGTAATGGATGGAATACATGAAATCATGGATGTTGGATGTTGGCCGAATGTATGGGTTGTTGTGTATAAAAGATGAGCTAATGTTATTTAGTGTTCTAGTGATGTTGTTGTGAATATTATGATGTAAAATGAATGTTTGGTGACTCATGTTGAAGTTGTAGTGTTGCGGGCTGTTTTGGAAAATTAATATAATTTCTTGTATTGATGGAAATAATGTTGCTCACGTATGGAATTATTGATATAGTTTATGAATTCGGAAGAATGAAATGTGCTGCCATTGTTCTCATGAAATATGGTAAGTTTCGGGTGGCATTGCATGATTAGCCGGGCTGTTTGTGTAGTGTTTGGGCTGCTTGAAATGTTTTTAAATCGTGTTTGAATGGTTTCGGATTAATATTTGAATGTATGATCGTTAATGTTGGATTGAATGCATGTAGTTTATTTGGACGTAAATGGAGTATTGATAAGTTGTGTAGAGAAGAATCGCCAATGTTAGAATGCGTTTGGAATAAATTATTGGTGTTGTTTATGATTGTTGGTTTGGTTGTTGTGATTTGGCCGAGTTGAATTCTCGGGGTCGATGGATTTATAGGGGAAATCTTTAAAAATTTCCGTAGACAAAGTGTTAATTTGAAATCGGATTCTTAAGTGCTTATGGCTAATGGTTGATATCTAATGACGTGATTGTAGATCGTGAGAAGCCAAGGCATAAGTTTGGATTAGCCTAGGGAGCGGCCAAGGTATGTTAAGGCTCGTCCCTTTCTTTCAAAGGCATGATTCTTAGATTACGATTTCATAAATGCTTCCACGACTTTGTTGCTTTCAAAAGTTTCGTTTTCAAAAAAATTGTGTTCCTAAACGAGTCCGAAACTACGAACGACCGTAACTTCCACATATGGTCTCGGATTGCTATGAAACGTTCGTAGAAGTCTCTATAACGAGTAATAATCTTTAACTTTCATAGGCGGGCCCGGATCGGGTTGACGCTCGTCCGTGGGCCCCGCCCGCGACTTTCCTTGGTTGGTTCTGACGACCTATTGTTGAGAAGAATGCTGAAGTGTTTTACAATGACAACGATGATGTCAAAAATGAGAATATTTTCCTACGATGAATATGATGATGATGATTCCATGATTAAAGGTTCTAAGTTCATGATTTCAAAGACGACATGAGAATGTTGAGCTATTTCTTGATTTCTCAATTTTATTCATAAATGATGACTGTTTTTAAAAGATTCCCAAAGTATACAAAACAACGCCTTATGATCTTGTTTTATGTTTTCTCATGATATTACCCTCCATTAATAGTCTCGCCTTATATTAATCGTTCCTTCAAGGTGAGACAAGCGCCCATAGTTATTCCATAATATAATCGGAGGTTACCGACCTTACGTCACTCCGATGGAGTTATAGCTTTTCTTTGGGCTCTCCTGCATGCTATGGTATGATATATATGTATATATATGTATATGGGGAAGATGGGGAAAAGGGCAGAGCGCTATAGACGCTGGGATATACACACGGTACATGTATCCGTACTTGACTTGATATCATCCCGGACGCGGGATGCCCGGACGTGGGATATATATATTCATTTATGGTTAAATGGATCGGCTGCCGACGCCTCGGCAATATAAAATGTTCTATTTTCTATATATATGAAAGAAATGTTTTTCAAGGGAAAGATAAGCATGCTTGGCATCCGCCCTCGGAGGCATTCATATGTACAGGTTACAGCTTTACATGATATGTTCCATACGTACAGACCCCTCTTTTACAATATGTTATATAGATCGGGCCGCGTTCCGCCGGCAAAGACTAATCGAAGCTTGGTTCCGCCCAAAGGGGCACTCAAATGTACGGAGTTACTCTTTTATCTCATGAAATGCCCTATGTTGTCGTCTTGTTACTATTCATGTTTTGTATCCTTTCACATGTTGTTACTCATGCCTTACATACTCGGTACATTGCTCGTACCGACGTCCCTCCTTGTGGGACCTTGCGTTCATGCCGCGCGGTACACCGGATGAGTTGAAGATATTAGCGAGAAGATGTTCCGGCGGGATTGGCGAGCTCCATTTTTCTCCGGAGTGCTGCCGAGTCAGAGCACTATGATATGGTTCCATGTTCTATGTTAGAGACTTTGCAGACAGTGTCATGTGTATAGTATGTTAGTCTGTAAGCGGCTCCATAAGGCGACGTGTTGATATATGTTGTATTACAAATTTCGTGCGACTACAGATACCGTTGGACATAAAGAAGGCGGAAAGCATATTTGTTTCCTGAAAAGTTCTATTTATGTATTCATGCTATGAGTAAGGGCCCAACATGAATACGAGTATTACGATAGTCAGAGGGTTCGCTCGACCCTAGGTAAGGGTCGGGTGCCCATCACACCCTATCGAAAATTGGGGTGTGACAAAGTGGTATCGGGCTTCGATTCGTCCTGGGGTTGTCTGCAAAGTCGTGTCCGGTAGAGTTCTGTTTATGGTGTGTAGCCGGCCACATTTATAAATAGGAGGCTACGGGGCATCTAGGATGGTTACTCTTCTTTTACGTCTTAGATCGTGCCATAGAGCCAAGTCGTAGGAAATGGGATTTTCGATACTAACCCTTGATTATGGCAGAAGAATGACATCGAACAGAGGAGGCGACTGACGATATTGGAAGTTACAAGCACGCAGGTAAATAAAGGTATGAAAGATATATGTCGGGTAAGATATTGAAGTATGATGGAAATGCAAGCTGAAAGATTGAAAAGGAAAGTAAGCAGGAAAGTATGACACGTGTAGTCGTGATGAGCATATAAGGTAAGTCTAATATTTTCAGCCTTTTATGAATATTGAGAGCCACAATGTGGCTATGATACGATATGATATGACATGATATGTATCTATGATGATGGCCCCGTGAGGCATCGTTGGTATCTCTGCGTGCGGTTTTTGGGATAGTAAGAAATACGGAGGGAAACTCCGCCGAAATTTTCTAGAAATAATACGATAATGAGATATAAGTTGGAAAATATTTTGAAAAAGTCGGGTTCATAGCAAATGAAAGTTGACCGAGTCAGAAAGCACGAACGTCTCTAGGAACAAGTTAGCGTGAATGAGTGGGGAAATAGTAAATAAGACGTCGGTGGAAATATGGTAGTAAGGAAATTCGGGAAGGACTTGTGCTACTTGGCGATGATTTAGAAAAGGAGGGCGTGGTTGGATAGAGTGATATGATTAAGATAAGCGTACGAGGAAAAAGAATTGTGACGAATAGGAATGTATCGATCGAGATGGTCGGTACAATACTGTTTGTGGGGACGTTTTGAAATCTAGTAAGGCTCGACGTACTCTAGGATATGTAATGAAGGTGGTGCGGTGAAGTGGACGCGATTATACCGAAACGTTAACGCACCCGATTTCATTAAAGTCTCAAGGTTAAGCGTCTTTGGTGAGAGAAATTTCGGGATGGGTGACCCCCACCGGGAAGTTTTACGAAAATCCTACAAATTCGGACGTAAGGGGCGAATAAGAAATTGGAGTAGTCTAAGAGAGATTAGAGTATGTGGAGCGGCCAGAAACCTTAAAAGGACACGTAGGACGGAGTGAATCAGGTCGGCAAAGAGAAGGAGTTAACGGAAAGAAAGGAATAAAAAGGAAGCGAGACAACGGTATAGTAATAGGTTAAGACGTGGGTAACGGGGGACATGAGTGCTATAAGTGACGGGACGATGAAAGGCCAAGTTATAGAAAGACGAGGAACAAGGTAATGAATGCTAGAAAATGGCCCGGATGATACGGATAAAATGTGAACGAACGAATACGTTTTGGAAATGAGAAAAGGACTATGTAAGAGTAGTGTATTAAAACGACACGAGAGGTAGCATAAGATTTCGCATGTGCAAAAAAAGAGACGAGAATGAATGGATAATGGTATAAGCATGCCCACAAGGGGGAAGCGGGTGAGAGAAATGCAAGAGTGGGATAAGAACAGTTGATACGATGGTGTGTGTAGTATGGACGTACGGGCTACCAATGGCCCCTATCACCGAAGTAAGTTAGTAAGATCGGAAAACCAACAACAAATGTATAAGAGTTAGGATGGTGCTTGAGGCAGTGTGAGAAGACTTGCAAAAAAAAAAAAAAAAAACCTCGAATGACAGGACACTAGAAAATGGATGTGTATGAAGAAAAAGAGTATGGCAAGAGAACGGTATTGGATAGCCTAAGAGATAGTATGAAGGACAGCAATAGCTATAAAAAGGGAGCTCCCCCGAGGTGCTTATGAGACCCCATAGGACTAGTTGAACATTCGAGGACGAATGTCCTAAAGGGGAAGGATGTTATACCTCGCATTTTGTACATTGGATATTAGAGTTAATGGCGGAAAGCTAAGGACAAGGTTAAAAAAAAAAATTTTAGAATGCATAAGTTGCGTATTCATATTGTTATTGGTATGGAGTACGAAGGGTATATTTGGAATAAGGAAAATTAGAAGTTAAGAGTTGGAGAAAATATTTCATGAAATAGCCAAGAATGGCCAAGTGGCCGTGGGTCCCACCCATGGTTGGCCAATCATCTTAAGCCATGAAGATGTGCATGTGGTCATATTATATTTGTAGGGGACTTATATGAATATAGACAAAGATGGCAAGGTAAGAATTCATCTTTACTACTTAAGGGAAAATTCAAGAAGTTTGAAGAAACTTGGAGGGAAAGAAAAAGAAAAATCTAGAAGAATTTGGAGGAAAAAAAAAGGCACATGATCAGCCACATGCTTACATATTATTGTATATATATGTGTAAGTAAAGACCAAGCAAGACATGTCTTTCATTTTCCACTCTAGAAAATTCAAGAAACAAGAAGGGAGAAAAAGAAGGAGAAAAACGGCCAAGAGAGGGGTGGAACCGACCCCCCCTAAGTTGTTCATGAAAAATTATTTTCCTCTGTTTCCCTACTAATTGGAAAGGTTCTTTACGACATGGAATGGTTGTTGGAGGGAGAAAGTCGTTCGTTGTTGCAATTTGGAATTCTAGCCGAGTGACAAAGTTGAATGGAAAAGGTGAGATTAATCTTGTTTATATGTTTTCCTAGGTGATTTGCATGTGTTGTAATATGTAGGATTGAATGAAAGTCATGGAAGTTGCCTATTGAGGCTTGGCCGTGAGTATATGATGCCATGTAGGAATGATGAACAAATTTTATTTAGTGTTTGGTTGATATTGTTATGAACGTTTTGAGCATGTTGTAATGTGTTGTAATGGATGGAATACATGAAATCATGGATGTTGGATGTTGTCCGAATGTATGGGTTATTTGTGTATAAAAGATGAGCTAATGTTATTTAGTGTTCTAGTGATGTTGTTGTGAATATTATGATGTAAAATGAATGTTTGGTGACTCGTATTGTTGAAGTTGTAGTGTTGCGAGGCTGTTTTGGAAAATTAATATAATTTCTTGTATTGATGGAAATAATGTTGCTCACGTATGGAATTATTGATATAGTTCATGAATTCGGAAGAATGAAATGTGCTTGCCATTGTTCTCATGGAATATGGTAAGTTTCGGTGGCATTGCATGATTAGCCGGGCTGTTTGTGTAGTGTATGGGCTGCTTGAAATGTTTTTAAATCGTGTTTGAATGGTTTCGGATTAATATTTGAACGTATGATCGTTAATGTTGGATTGAATGCATGTAGTTTATTTGGACGTAAATGGAGTATTGATAAGTTGTGTGTAGAGAAGAATCGCCAATGTTAGAATGCGTTTGGAATAGATTATTGGTGTTGTTTATGATTGTTGGTTTGGTTGTTGTGATTTGGGCGAGTTGAATTCTCGGGTCGATGGATTTATAGGGGGAAATCTTGCCCAAATTTCCGTAGACAAAGTGTTAATTTGAAATCGGATTCTTAAGTGCTTATGGCTAATGGTTGATATCTAATGACGTGATTGTAGATCGTGAGAAGCCAAGGCATAAGTTTGGATTAGCTAAGGGAGCGGCAAGGTATGTTAAGGCTCGTCCCTTTCTTTCAAAGGCATGATTCTTAGATTACGATTTCATAAATGCTTCCACGACTTTATTGCTTTCAAAAGTTTCGTTTTCAAAAGAATTGTGTTCCTAAACGAGTCCGAAACTACGAACGACCGTAACTTCCACATATGGTCTCGGATTGCTATGAAACGTTCGTAGAAGTCTCTATAATGAGTAATAATCTTTAACTTTCATAGGCGGGCCCGGATCGGGTTGACGCTCGTCCGTGGGCCCCGCGACTTTCCTTGGTTGGTTCTGACGACCTATTGTTGAGAAGAATTCTGAAGTGTTTTACAATGACAACGATGATGTCAAAAATGAGAATATTTTCCTACGATGAATATATGATGATGATTCCATGATTAAAGGTTCTAAGTTCATGATTTCAAAGACGACATGAGAATGTTGAGCTATTTCTTGATTTCTCAATTTTATTCATAAATGATGACTGTTTTTAAAAGATTCCCAAAGTATACAAAACAACGCCTTATGATCTGTTTTTATGTTTTCTCATGATATTACCCTCCATTAATAGTCTCGCCTTATATTAATCGTTCCTTGAAGGCGAGACAAGCGCCACATAGTTATTCCATAATATAATCGGAGGTTACCGAGCCTTACGTCACTCAGATGGAGTTATAGCTTTTCTTTGGGCTCTCTGCATGCTATGGTATGATATATATGTATATATATGTATATGGGGAAGATGGGGAAAAGAGCGGAGCGCTATAGACGGGATATACACACAGTACATGTATCCGTACTTGACTTGATATCATCCCGGACGCGGGATGCCGGACGCGGATATATATATTCATTTATGGTTAAATGGATCGGTACACGACGCCCTGGCAATATAAAATGTTCTATTTTCTATATATATGAAAGAAATGTTTTTCAAGGGAAAGATAAGCATGCTTGGCATCCACCTGGAGGCATTCATATGTACGTTACTGACTTTACATGATATGTTCCATACGTACGGACTCTCTCTTTTACAATATGTTATATAGATCGGGCGCGTTCCCTGACTAATCGTGCTTGGTTCCGCCCAAAGAGCACTCAAATGTACGGAGTTACTTTTTATCTCATGAAATGCCCTATGTTGTCGTCTTGTTACTATTCATGTTTTGTATCCTTTCACATGCTGTTACTCATGCCTTACATACTCGATGTACATTGCTCGTCCGACGTCCCTCCTTGTGGACGCCGCGTTCATGCCGCGCGTACACCTGATGAGTTGAAGATATTAGCGTAAGATGTTCCGGCGGGATTGGCGAGCTCCGTTTTCTCCGTGTGCTTCCGAGTCGAGGAGCACTATGATATGGTTCCATGTTCTATGTTGAAGACTTTGCGAGACGTTAATGTGTGTATAGTATGTTGGTCTATAAGCGGCTCCATAAGCCGACGTGTTGATATATGTTGTATTACAAATTTCGTGCGACTACAGATACCGTTGGACATAAAGAAGGCGGAAAGCATATTTGTTTCCTGAAAAGTTCTATTATGTATTCATGCTATGAGTAAGGGCCCAACATGAATACGAGTATTACGATAGTCAGAGGGTTCGCTCGGCCCTAGGTAAGGGTCGGGTGCCTATCACACCCTATCGAAAATTGGGGTGTGACATGCCAAAGGTTCGTTCTTTGGTTGTAGTACTTGCCCATTCGCTGTTTCTGTGCTGCCAGGCGGACCAGCGCGGTTTCACGTAGTTCCTCTGTTAAGTCGAGTTTTACTGCCATAGCCTCGTCATTTGACTTCTTTGTGGTGTATTGGAACCTCAGGCTCGGTTCTCCAACTTCAATTGGGATCAATGCCTCTGTGCCATACACCAAGGAAAATGGCGTCTCACCGGTGCTTGGCTTTGAAGTTGTCCTATAAGCCTAGAGCACTTTTGGCAAGATTTCTTTCCACCTGCCTTTGGATTCATCCAACTGTTTCCTTAAGTTCTGAATAATAGTCTTGTTCGTTGATTCTGCTTGTCCGTTTGCGCTCGGATGATACGGAGTGGACATTATCTTCTTGATTTTCAAGCCTTCAAGGAAATTATTGAGTTTGTTGCCTATGAATTGTCGGCCATTGTCACATGTGATCTCAGTCAGAATGCCGAACCGGCAAATAATGTGGTCCCATATGAAGTTTATGACCTCCTTTTCTCATACCTTTTCAAAAGCCTGTGCTTCAACCTGTTTAGAAAAATAGTCAGTCATAAACAAAATGAAACGAGAATTACCGGGTACCTAGGGGAGGGGGCCGAATATGTCCATTCCCCATTTCATGAATGGCCATGGGGACAATACCGAATGGATCAATTCGCTAAAAAATAGTCAGTCATAAACAAAATGAAACGAGCCTTACCGGGTGCCCCGGGTAGGGGGCCGACTATGTCCATTTCCCATTTCATGAATGGCCATGGGGACAATACTGAATGGAGCAATTCCCCTGGTTGATGGATCATTAGGGCGTGCCTTTGACATTGATCTCATTTTCAAACAAAATTCTTTGTGTCTTCCTCCATATGAATCCCAGTAGTAACAGGCTCGAATCAGCTTCCGCGCTAATAACTCAGCTCTGGAGTGATTACCACAGGTCCTTTCGTGGACCTCGAGCATTGCATAGTCCGTCTCTCCGGGCCCCAGACACCTAGCTAAAAGACCGTAAAATGAACGTCGGTATAGTTTTCCTTCGATTAAGCTATAGCTTGCCGCCTTAGTTCTAAGAGTTCGTGATTCCTTAGGATCTGCTGGTAACTTCCCCTCAGCCAGGTAGTCTATATAGTTATTCCGCCAGTCCCAGGTTAAACTTTCCATGTTGGCTCCGGCATGGCTGTTCTCGACAGCGGAGTTCATCAATTGGACCACTGTACCCGAGTTAAATTCCTTCATTCCTACCGAAGAGCCCAAGTTAGCTAATGCATCTGCTTCAGTATTTTGTTTCCTCGGTACATGTTGCATAGTCCATTCTTTGAATCGGTATAGAACCACTTGAATTTTCTCCAAGTATTTTTGCATCCTATCATCTTTTACATCGAAGACCCCATTTACTTGATTCACGACCAAAAGTGAGTCACAGTTTGCTTCGATGAGCTCTGCCCCCAAGCTCCCGGCTAGTTTCAAAGCTGCAAACAGGGCCTCATACTCGGCTTCATTGTTAGTCAATTTTAAAGTTCTTATGGACTTCCGGATGATATCACTTTTAGGGGCTTTAAGTACAATCCCAAGCCCGGACCCTTTCAAGTTGGATGCTCCGTTCGTGTACAAGGTCCGATCCCTGAGGTTTTACCTAAGGTTTGTTGACACCCAATTTTGTCCCTCCTTTATTTAATTTAATCGGGTTTCTAAATTCATGATGAGCTAAATACTTTATTTTTCACTATTTTTATTACTACTACTATTAATATCGTTACTTTTATTTTCAACATTATGAGCATTACTTTACCGCAAATTTTAAACGGTTAGTCATCGTTTCATTTTAGAAGTTCGGACTCGTCAAATTAATCACAAGACAACACTTTGCTAAATCTTATTTTCTACATATTAATTGTTAATTGTCTTCACATATCATATATTGTATTATTTATCAAATTAGAAGCCCAACAATAATTAAATAGCGGAGGAAGGATCCACAATTTCGGATTCAAATTAATGGCCCAAAATACAAATCTTATTTTCCTACCCAAATAAACAACCACATTTATTACCCAACCCACATTTTCAATCCATATTTTCAAATTCAACTAAAATACCCAAGATCCGACCAATTCCTTTACCCGACCCGACCCCGGTCCGGCCCAACCCATTCCCTTTAACCTAATCCCTTCTCTCTCTCCCTTTCATTTCATCTTCTTCATCTCTTTCTCCTCTCACCAGCCGACCCTCTCCCTCTCCTCATCCTTTTCACCCGACACCACCACCACGCTCCCTCCACTCATCTCTCGTCCCCCGCTCCTCTCCACTCATCTCTGTCCCCCGCTCCTCTCCACTCACTGTTGTCCCCCCACGCCTCACGTTCCTCTCCACCTCTCCTTTTATTCATACGCTCCTCTCTCCTCACTCTATAAAGGGAGAGGGAGATCGAACAGATGAAGAAAGGAAGAAGAAAAGGACAATAATCCAGCGTTTTTTTTTTTTTTAAAAAAAAAGGAATTTTGATTCAGTATTTTGAGGGACACAGACCATCTTCCAAACATCGATTTTCCTTTCCCAGTGAACTTTAGCCGCGGGGGACAACTACTCTATTTTCATTTTTTTTTCATTTTTGAAACTTTAGTTACTTTAATCGGGTTCGGGTTTGGGTTTCTTCGAGTTCGAGCATAAATCCGAGACGTCGACACCCACTTCACTGCACCCAACAAAGGTAACTTTCCCTCATTTTAGTTATTCTATTTGGTTTCTGTTTGATTATGTTGCTATTTTTTTTGTTTACATTTCAGTTAAGTTTGTAGAAGTGGGATGTTTTTCTTGTTGTTATTATCAGTAAAATAGCACGTCTGTTTGTGATGTATTTATCGATTAGTTAGGTATGTGGTAAAAATGCTAATTCATATGATATGTTGGTCAAATGAGCATATTTGGATCGATTGCTATTTGGTCGAGTCAAATAAGATTATCAGGGATTTATGTTGAAGCTAATCTGCTGGATAGGATGTGTCCAACAATGGTCATTTTTATTTAGTTCTTGGTCGTCATGTTATTTCGTTGATGTTTGGAAGCTGTTAGGATAGAATATTAATTGCTAAAATGAATTTGAAAAACGTATGTTGTAGTTTGGATGTTTATTTTGAATTTTCGGGACTTAGAACCTATTTAGAGCCGAATATACATAGGATATACGGCGGGTTGTCAAGGTAAGAAGAAGGTATACATTCGATATACATACGATATACACACCGTGGTGTGTATATCTTAGGTATATTGTGTATGTGATTAAAACGGATCGGCGTTTGAACCATCTCCATAATTGTCTTTCATCCGTAAGTTTAAGTTTTCTTTTTGATTAATGCTAATATGAAACGGTTAGCGATGAATATTGGTCGTTTGTTCTTCTCCGTGATTTAGAGGATTGCATCTTGCATATGTTTTGTACCAATCAAGTCTGAAAGATGCATTAAATCAACGAAAGTTTAATTCGGACCTTAATTCGTTTGTGTGTTGTTTTGGTCCGTACGTATCGCGTTGAGTCTGTGATTAAGTGTGCATTGTTAATTTCCAACTCTTCGTGACATAGCACTCTTTAAAATTTGCTCATGATAGTTCTCTTCTGTGTCTGTTGAGCTTGTCGAAGGAATCTAGCACATATAAAAGGATTAGAAAAACAATGTTCAAGTTTGGTGTGTTTATTCTGAGGGCCTAATTTAGACTATGATGGACTGATCTTTCTATGCGCCATGTGGCTCTCCCCTGCTGCCTCCTCTCCATGATTCATATTTGTTTTATTTCAAACTGTACCTGAATTCGCAATGCATCACTTTCCTTTTTAAAAAATAAATTAGTCTAAACTTGGCCAAACTTGTATTCCATTTGTCTGCTAGCTCTGTTTGTAATGTCCATGCCTGCTATGTCCTTATAACTATGTAATCCATTTGAAGTGGTTTAGGGGGCAAATAAGGATGATTGTCTCTACATGTAACTGCTTCTTATTAGCTTTTAGGTTCTGAATATCGTGTATACTACTTGTGTTCTGTCTCTTAAATGCGCCTCTACGAACCCCCTAAATGTGTTACGACATGGTAGAATTTCTTTGTTTCGTGAAACATCAACTTTGTGCATTATTCATTCCACCAAATTCTGCCCAGTGGCTTTTTCCAGTTCGACCAAATCATCAGTGCATTGTGAATGTTTGAGAATTTGGAGCACGTATATACAATATAACGAACTAGTCCCTGTGTTTGAATCTGTTAGCCCTCTCTACGTTTGTTGAATACGTCCATTTACAAATATGAATATCTCCGTCGAATGTTGCTTTTTTGTGTGAATCGGTGTTGAGTTATTAGTCCGCATAAGACACATTTCCGTGTGGTGAAGTCATTACAAAGCTTTAACTTGTCTTAAAAGATTAAAAAATGACAAGCATGTTTTTTTGCAATTTGTTTGTGTGAAGAATGTCGGTTGAGTTGGTTGAGTTTCTTGTACTGTACTATGGATTAAGCATATAGTTCCACAGTGCGTCTAAATACACCTCTTCTCTGTATGGATTGTTAGCCCGAATGTTGCTGAATGTTGGGTACTTTGAGTTAATTTCTATCATTAAGTCAATTGCTACATTTTGCCCAATCGAGCCTAAGCACGTTTGAAACTAAAATCAGCCGCGTTCTCGGGATAATTTTGGCCACATTGCTACTTTATTTAGAGTTTCAAACTTCCTTATTTGGCTTGTTGCTTAGTTGTTGTTTGAACATAATAACTGGTGTATTCTTGAAAGGAATAATGCATACCCTTTTGAACCGAGTTCTCGTTGCATTCGGACTTGAGTTTTTGCTACATTTTTTGAGCTAAGTTTTTCCGCCCGTTCTTGATGCCCTCTTGCGAAATTGTCGAGCCCTTTAAAATCCCTTCGATAAGGATGCTCTCATGATGTTATTATTATCTTGTGTTACATCTGCCATACTTGCTTAACTTCTTTTCTTGTTGCTTGTTTAGAAGACATTAATATATTAGTCATAGGCGTCCTATATGAAATCTATTGGCCGTGTTGAATTTAATTATATATGTTTAACCTTATTTGTAGATTATATACTAATCCTTTTTCCTTCATTTTTTCTTTTGCATGATTATCTCGCATACGAGTCCAAGGGATTCGTCGCCTCCAACATAACTTCTCTTGAGTCAGCCCAACGGCAACAGTAGCGGACAGCAGCATTTTTAAATGGGCTGAGCCCATTGAAATCACTTTACGCCTCCATTTTATTTTATTTATCTTCTTTTATGCAATTAACTCTTATTGTATGATTGACACTTTATTTGTTAATTTAGAAACCTTAGAAAATTAAGAGGTTTAGTTTAGTAATGGGTAGTCGAACCATCAATTAACTCTACAAGCTTTATTTTCCTTTTTACATCAAAAATGATTTATAACGCTTATAACATTTACTCCTACAACAGCTTTTTTTTAAATTAGAATGACTATATGTTTTAAGCTAAAAGAATCAAGATTTCTTATTATCTTAAAACACTTGAAATACATCTTTTGTTAAAACATTAACTCACAATAACTTTACAAATACGTTTAATTTGCTAGTTGGTGTAATTCATATTCTAAATACATAAGAACATTACACATTCCGTTTCTTTTAGTTTATTTTTAACTAAACTCTTTATGCAATCACTACTTTTCTACAAGTTTTACTTTAAACAATATTCTACTTTTATTTATAACTTTAGCAATACTTTAAAGATATTTTCTTAAGTATTTAAAATACTATATTCATACTTAGCCTAACTAATCATAAGTCCGGCCGGTTAACCATTATTAATGGGTCTTAAAGGATGCCTAATACCTTCCCTCTAGGTTAATTGAACCCTTACCTAGAATCTTAAGTTTCGCAGATCTTAAACGAATTAACTTTAGATAATCACTTTAATTAACCTTAGGTGCCCTAATTCACCATAAATAATTAGGTGGCGACTCCTTAACTTTAAATTAACCCCGGAATTATCGGGATGTTGTAAACTATTTTGACTCCGGTTAAAATAGGGTATGTGACACTTAGCGACTCACTGGGATAAATTTAGGTTCTAACCATAATAGACTTAGTTTAAATAGGCTTTGTGTGCTTGTTTGATTATTTTATTTGTTGTTAACTGTTTGTACATGCTATTAATTGTGACCCCAAGTGACACTAACCATACCCTATGTGCATGTTTTGAGGATAACCGTGCCTAAATATGGACTATTCAAGGGAGAGGACTGACTTCGTGGTAAACCATAGATTCTTTTGGTACCTCTCTTCATACCTTAAGTGACACTTCAAAAATTCTCTTGCTTGCTTGTAAAACAAGAACAAATCTAACCTCATTGTTTCATGTGCATTGTGTGGTGAGCTTTAGACAGCGTTCAATTGCATTGCATTGTGATCTAGAACTTGGCCTGAATGTCTGTTGAGGCGAAATTATGAGTAACACTTGGTATAGGAAAGGATCGAAGGCCTTCTTTGACCCGTTTGAGCCTTTCTAGCCTACCAAATGACATTATCCCTAGCATTCCCCTTTGAGCCTAAAGCCTTTTCTTTGACAACCACACCATAAGCCTATACCATTTCTGAGTGCTTACATGCACTATCACTCTCTTGGCCCAACCTCCCTGAGCGCACTAAAAACGTGCAACCGCGGATAGAGATCCGAGTTGAAGCTTCAAAAAAAAAAAAAAAAAAAAAAAAAAAAGGATTTGACCGTCCCAGAAAACAAAGGCTAAGAACGACCTCCAAAGCAAGAAGGAGTCCAAAAAAAAAAATAATAATAATAATAAATAAATATAAAAAAAAAATATTTCGGGGTCTCGGACAAACAACCCGTTATTCCTTTTATTCTTTTTCACACTCCGGCATACAACCCGGAATTAGCATCAAGACTTTGGGCATATAACCCAAGTCAATTCTCTTAATCCCCACAGTCTCGGGCAATACAATCCCGAACTCCAAAAAAAAAAAAAAAAAAAAAAAAAAAAAAAAAAAAGGCGGCTCCAACTTGCAAAGGAAATCGTACAAGTACAAAGAAAGAGACACTAAACGAAGCAGATCAGTGTCAGAGCACACAAATACCAAGCACAGACATAGTGCAACGTTCAGGGAAGGATTAGTCACTCCTTATCCAAATAATATCCTACCCTTTTCCCCAAGCCTACATTACAACTCCATAACAAGCCCTACGTGATTCTATGCCAAGGGTTCTCACATTAGTGGATACTTACATGACGGCCAAGCCTATGGTATCACACTTGCATGCATTGAACATCCTTCTGAGTGTGAGTGTACTTCTCTAGACGTCCCAAAGTTTTTTTTTTTTTTTTTAAAAAAAAAAAAAAAAAAAAAATACTGAATATGTGTGAGAAAGGGACTTTCTTTCTAGTGAGGGCACTTGAAACATGAGGATAGGTATAGTTCAAAACCTTTACTTGAAGCAAGACGAACAAATCTTGTCGATACTTGGGTATGTCTGAGGTACCACTTGAAGCTGTAGGAATTATCATTAAGTCTGCGAAGACAACCGGGGCATCTTTTGGCTATATCGGACCTCATTTTCATAAGCCGACGGCTACACTCTTACTCTACTCTCTACCTTATCATTTATCTCTACCTTATCATTTGCTTTACCAACTCTACCTACTTTCACCTAAACTTTACAGGGATTTGCATTCACTTTACATTTTATCCTGAACTTTATAGGGTTTGCATCATGTCTCCGAATACAACCGGAGACATTATCCTGAACTTTACAGGATTTGCATTAAGTCTCCAAAGACAACTGGAGACATCACTTACTTTACCTTATCCTGAACTTTACAGGATTTACATTAAGTCTCCAAAAACAACTGGAGACATCATTTACTTTACCTTATCCTGAACTTTACAGGATTTGTATTAAGTCTCCAAAGACAACTGGAGACGTCATCTACTTTACTTTATCCTGAACTTTACAGGATTGCATCAAGATTGCAACAGACATTATCTCCGAAAACAGCATCAAGTCTCCGAAAACAACCGGAGACATTATCCTGAACTTTACAGGGTTTGCATCATGACTCCGAAAACAACCGGAGACATTATCCTGAACTTTACAGGATTTGCATCAAGTCTCCGAAAACAACCGTAAACATTAACCTGAACTTTACAGGGTCTGCATCATTTACTTTACATACTTTAACGACTTTACCGCGAACTTTATAGAGACATCATACTTTACCCCGGACTTTACGGGAATTTACATCAAATCTCCGAAAACAACCGGAGATATCATTCACTTTACTTTGTCCTGAACTTTACAGGATTTACATCAAATCTCCGAAAACAACCGGAGATATCATTCACTTTACTTTGTCCTGAACTTTACAGGATTTGCATCAAATCTCCGAAAACAACCGGAGACATCACCCACTTTACGACTTTACCCCGGACTTTACGGGAATCTTCATCAAGTCTCCGAAGACAATTGGAGATATCATATCATCAAGTTCCGAAAACAACCGGAGACATCGCATGGCTACACGGCCTCATTTGCATAAGCCAAACGGCTACACTTTTACTTTACTTTTTACTTTTATCACTTTACTACTTTACCTACTTTAACGACTTTACCTTAAATTCCACGAACATCATTTATCATTCAAGTTCACGAAGACAACCGAGATAATAACATTTGGCCACCTTTGCCCACGACCTCATCATAAGCCACACGGCTTCATCTTCATCCTCACTTTCACACTCATATTTAGCATCATTTTACACTCTTTATAAGTTTTACACTTTTCACTTTATACCAAACTTTATTCGATTTTGACATGAATTTCGCTTTTGACGAAAAATATAACCTACGAGAGACACAGCGCAACGTGGAATTTTATCTTATGCAGTGAACTGGGGCAAATTTGCTGAAGAGGAATATCAAACTCATAAGCAAAGGTCGCGGATCTACTCTCGAACTCGACTCCGCCTACGTCCACAAACATGTGATACGTAGGTTATCCAAAAAATTTCCTTTCATATCCACCGCTAAAACTCTACTCAATCAACTCTTGTCACAATCTCGTATCCTTTTCTACATCCCAGCGTCTCCATAATTCAACACTGGGGCATTTTTTGAGAATTTACATCGTGTCTAGTAGAGTCCTACTTAAGGGTGTGTTGCGCACCACATTTATAATTAGGAGGCTATAAGCATATGTTCCATTCTCGTCACCTATCCACAACCCTTGCAAAGTTATAAATCCATAAATAACATTCTCTCAACAGTTTCGTATTTGTTGGTCGGAGCAAAATTGGCTACTACGTCAACTTCTTCGCCCGAAAACTCTTACATCGTCTCCGGTCGAAGAGGGGCATCTGTTGACACCCAATTTTGTCCCTCCTTTATTTAATTTAATCGGGTTTCTAAATTTACTGACGAGCTAAATACTTTATTTTTCACTATTTTTATTACTACTACTATTAATATCGTTACTTTTATTTTCAACATTATGAGCATTACTTTACCGCAAATTTTAAACGGTTAGTCATCGTTTCATTTTCGGTTCGGACTCGTCAAATTAATCACAAGACAACACTTTGCTAAATCCTTATTTTCTACATATTAATTGTTAATTGTCTTCACATATCATATATTGTATTATTTATCAAATTAGAAGCCCAACAATAATTAAATAGCGGAGGAAGGATCCACAATTTCCAGCCAAATTAATGGCCCAAAATACAAATACAGTATTATTTTCCTACCCAAATAAACAACCACATTTATTACCCAACCCACATTTTCAATCCATATTTTCAGCCCAACTAAAATACCCAATGGATCACTTCCCCTTTACCCGACCCGACCCGGTCCGGCCCAACCCATTCCCTTTAACCTAATCCCTTCTCTCTCTCTCCTTTCATTTTCATCTTCTTCATCTCTCTTCTCTCTCTCACCAGCCGACCCTCTCCTTCTCCCTCATCCTTTTCACCCGACACCACCACCACGCTCCCCTCCACTCATCTCTGTCCCCCGCTCCTCTCCACTCACTGTTGTCCCCCCACGCCTCACGCTCCTCTCCACTCACTGTTGTCCCCCCACGCCTCACGTTCCTCTCCACCTCTCCTTTTATTCATACGCTCCTCTCTCCTCACTCTATAAAGGGAGAGGGAGATCGAACAGATGAAAGAAGCAAGAAAAGGACAAGAATCCAGCGTTTTTTTTTTTTTTTTAAAAAAAGGAATTTTGATTCAGTATTTTGAGGGACACAGACCATCTTCCAAACATCGATTTTCCTTTCCTTTCCTATGAACTTTAGCCGTGGGGGACAACTACTCTATTTTCATTTTTTTTCATTTTTGAAACTTTAGTTACTTTAATCGGGTTCGGGTTTGGGTTTCTTCGAGTTCGAGCATAAATCCGAGACGTCGACACCCACTTCACTGCACCCAACAAAGGTAACTTTCCCTCATTTTAGTTATTCTATTTGGTTTCTGTTTGATTATGTTGCTGTTTTTTTGTTTACATTTCAGTTAAGTTTGTAGAAGTGGGATGTTTTTCTTGTTGTTATTATCAGTAAAATAGCACGTCTGTTTGTGATGTATTTATCGATTAGTTAGGTATGTGGTAAAAATGCTAATTCATATGATATGTTGGTCAAATGAGCATATTTGGATCGATTGCTATTTGGTCGAGTCAAATAAGATTATCAGGGATTTATGTTGAAGCTAATCATTGGATAGGATGTGTCCAACAATGGTCATTTTTATTTAGTTCTTGGTCGTCGTGTTATTTCGTTGATGTTTGGAAGCTGTTAGGATAGAATATTAATTGCTAAAATGAATTTGAAAAACGTATGTTGTAGTTTGGATGTTTAGACTGAATTTTCAGGACTTAGAACCTATTTAGAGCCGAATATACATAGGATATACAGCGGGTTGTCAAGGTAAGAAGAAGGTATACATTCGATATACATCTGATATACACACCGTGGTGTGTATATCTTAGGTATATTGTGTATGTGATTAAAACAGATCGGCACTGAACCATCTCCATAATTGTCTTTCATCCGTAAGTTTAAGTTTTCTGTTTTGATTAATGCTAATATGAAACAATGGCGTGAATATTGGTCGTTTGTTCTTCTGTGATTTAGAGGATTGCTACTGCATATGTTTTGTACCAATCAAGTCCTGAAGACTGCATTAAATCACTGAAAGTTTAATTCAGTCCTGTCTGTTTGTGTGTTGTTTTGGTCTGTCTGTATCGCGTTGAGTCTGTGATTAAGTGTGCATTGTTAATTTCCAACTCTTCGTGACATAGCACTCTTTAAAATTTGCTCATGATAGTTCTCTTCTGTGTCTGTTGAGCTTGTCGAAGGAATCTAGCACATATAAAAGGATTAGAAAAACAATGTTCAAGTTTGGTGTGTTTATTCTGAGGGCCTAATTTAGACTATGATGGACTGATCTTTCTATGCGCCATGTGGCTCTCCCCCGCCGCTCCTCTCCATGATTCATATTTGTTTTATTTCAAATCGTACCTCGAATTCGCAATGCATCACTTTCCTTTTAAAAAATAAATTAGTCTAAACTTGGCCAAACTTGTATTCCATTTGTCTGCTAGCTCTGTTTGTAATGTCCATGCCTGCTATGTCCTTATAACTATGTAATCCATTTGAAGTGGTTTAGGGGGCAAATAAGGATGATTGTCTCTACATGTAACTGCTTCTTATTAGCTTTTAGGTTCTGAATATCGTGTATACTACTTGTGTTCTGTCTCTTAAACTGCCTCTACGAACCCCCTAAATGTGTTACGACATGGTAGAATTTCTTTGTTTCGTGAAACATCAACTTTGTGCATTATTCATTCCACCAAATTCTGCCCAGTGGCTTTTTCCAGTTCGACCAAATCATCAGTGCATTGTGAATGTTTGAGAATTTGGAGCACGTATATACAATATAACGAACTAGTCCCTGTGTTTGAATCTGTTAGCCCCTCTCTACGTTTGTTGAATACGTCCATTTACAAATATGAATATCTCCGTCGAATGTTGCTGTTTTGTGTGAATCGGTGTTGAGTTATTAGTCCAGTCTGCTTTCCGTGTGGACTGAAGTCATTACAAAGCAACTGTGTCTTAAAAGATTAAAAATGACAAGCATGTTTTTTTGCAATTTGTTTGTGTGAAGAATGTCGGTTGAGTTGGTTGAGTTTCTTGTACTGTACTATGGATTAAGCATATAGTTCCACAGTGCGTCTAAATACACCTCTTCTCTGTATGGATTGTTAGCCCGAATGTTGCTGAATGTTGGGTACTTTGAGTTAATTTCTATCATTAAGTCAATTGCTACATTTTGCCCAACCGAGCCGCACGTTTGAAACTAAAATCAGCTCGTTCCGGGATAATTTTGGCCACATTGCTACTTTATTTAGAGTTTCAAACTTCCTTATTTGGCTTGTTGCTTAGTTGTTGTTTGAACATAATAATCGGTGTATTCTTGAAAGGAATAACTTGCCCTTTTGAACCGAGTTCGTTGCATTCGGACTTGAGTTTTTGCTACATTTTTTGAGCTAAGTTTTCTCGCCATTTCATCGATGCCCTCTTGCGAAATTGTCGAGCCCCTTTAAAATCCCTTCTGATAAGGATGCTCTCATGATGTTATTATTATCTTGCTGCTACATCTGCCATACTTGCTTAACTTCTTTTCTTGTTGCTTGTTTAGAAGACATTAATATATTAGTCATAGGCAGTCCCTGTTTTAGCTGAAATCTATTGGCCCGTGTTGAATTTAATTATATATGTTTAACCTTATTTGTAGATTATATACTAATCCTTTTTCCTTCATTTTTTCTTTTGCATGATTATCTCGCATACGAGTCCAAGGGATTCGTCGCCTCCAACATAACTTCTCTCGAGTCAGCCCAACAAACGAAAAGCGAATGACAAAGATTTTTAAATGGGGCGAGCCCATTGAAATCACTTTACGCCTCCATTTTTATTTTATTATCTTCTTTTATGCAATTAACTCTTATTGTATGATTGACACTTTATTTGTTAATTTAGAAACCTTAGAAAAAATTAAGAGGTTTAGTTTAGTAATGGGTAGTCGAACCATCAATTAACTCTACAAGCTTTATTTTCCTTTTTACATCAAAAATGATTTATAACGCTTATAACATTTACTCCTACAACAAATTTTTTTAATTAGAATGACTATATGTTTTAAGCTAAAAGAATCAAGATTTCTTATTATCTTAAAACACTTGAAATACATCTTTTGTTAAAACATTAACTCACAACAACTTTACAAATACGTTTAATTTGCTAGTTGGTGTAATTCATATTCTAAATACATAAGAACATTACACATTCCGTTTCTTTTAGTTTATTTATAACTAAACCCTTTATGCAATCACTACTTTTCTACAAGTTTTACTTTAAACAATATTCTACTTTTATTTATAACTTTAGCAATACTTTAAAGATAGTTTTCTTAAATATTTAAAATATTATATTCATACTTAGCCTAACTAATCATAAGTCCGGTCGGTTAACCATTATTAATGGAACTTAGAGGATGCCTAATACCTTCCCTCTAGGTTAATTGAACCCTTACCTAGAATCTTAAGTTTCGCAGATCTTAAACGAATTAACTTTAGATAACTACTTTAATAAACTTTAGGTGTCCTAATTCACCGTAAATAATTAGGTGGCGACTCCTTAACTTTAATTAACCCCGGAATTACCCGGATGTTGTAAACTATTTTGACCCCGGTTAAAATAGGGTATGACAAGGTTAACAGAAGTTCTTTCTCTATCTCGGGCACCATTGCGGGGGTAAAATCTGCTACGAAATCCGCCAAGATCTGAGACTTTATAGCCGTTCGGGGTTTGTATTCAATGTCATACCCGCTGACCTAGACTTCCCACTTTTCCAACCTACTTGATAACTCCGGTTTGTGCATAACATTTTTTAACGGATATGTAGTTACGACGCATATAGGGTGACATTGAAAATAAGGCATTAACTTTCTAAATGCACTCAATAAAGATAGAGCCAATTTCTCTAGGTGAGGATAACATTTATCCGCATCCCCCAAAGTTCTGATAACATAATAAATCGAAAATTGCGCATCTTCTTTCTCTCGGACCAGCACTCCGCTTACCGCAACTTCGGACACTGCCAAATACAAGTACAGCTGCTCGTCGACATGCAACAGAGGCGGGCTCGATAAATACCTTTTCAATTCTTCTAGGGCCAACTGACACTCCGGTGTCCATACGAAGTCCTTTTTCTTTTTGAGCAACGAAAACAACCGGGGGCTTTTATCCGAGGATCGAGAGATGAATATGCTCAGGCCCGCAATCCTTTTGGTCAACCTCTGCTCGTCTTCCACATACTCGACTACCCGGATATCATCAATGGCCTTGATCTTATCCAGGTTAATTTCGATCCCTCGATTCGACACCATGAAGAGTAAATTTACCCGAACCTACTCTGAAGGCGCACTTCTCTAGGTTTAGCTTTATATTATATTTGCGCAGTATATCGAAGGTTTCCTGTAAATGCTTCAAATGGTCCTCCGTTTCTAGGGACTTAACTAGCATATCATCAATATAAACTTCCATTGTTTTACCTACTTGTTTTTCAAACATCTTGTTAACTAAGCGTTGATAGGTAGCACCAGAATTTTTTAATCTGAACGGCATTACGTTATAGCAAAGAAGTTCCGTACTTAGTTATGAAAGAAGTCTTTTCTTGATCTTTTGGGTTCATCCGAATTTGGTTGTACCTGGAGTAAGTATCAAGAAAGCTTAGTATTGCATGACCAGCTGTCGCATCAATCATGCGATTGATGTTAGGCAAAGGAAAGGAATCCTTCGGCCATGCTTTGTTCAAATCTTTGTAGTCCACACACATTCTAAATTTGTTACCCTTTATGGGTACGACTACTACGTTAGCTAGCCAGTCCGGGTATTTAACCTCTCAGATGGACCCTATTTTTAATAACTTCATTACCTCTTCCTTAACGAATTTGTGTTTGACCTCGGCCATTGGTCTCCGCTTCTGTTTTACCGGGGTGAACTTCCGATCAAGGCTCAACCGATGAGTGGTCACCTCAGGTGGAATACCTGTCATATCTAAGTAGGACCATGCAAAAACATCGGCATTAGCTTGAAGAAATTCGATTCATTTACTCCTAAGCTCTGAGGTTAACCCCTTGCCCAGGTATACCTTTATGTCTGGTAGATGGACGAACAAAATAACTTGTTCAAGCTCTTCCACCGTTAATTTTGTTGCATCCGAATCATCGGGTTGTACAAATGTCCCTTTGATTCTTGACAAGTTGCTGACCATGAAGGTTATTAAACTTCCTCCATCAAAGCGATCTGACAAAGCCAGCAAAGTCAATGATCCCAAGTATTGCAAGTTTCATCGTATCATCAGTCATCCAACTTAAAAATGTTTCGTCCCGAAAGAGAAGATTATGATGTTGGTTAGGGATGGAAAAATAATCATTGATGATGAAAATATAGTCGAGGCAAACTATGCTAGTGCTTATCTTCACAACAAGTATAATCCAATGCCAGAAACTCGAAGATGTAGGAGTTTGTTGCGTCTCCGAATGTTAGACAAGGAAAAATCATGCTGCAATTTGGGAGCTCTGAACTAGTTGAAGTTCTCGCATTAAAGGAAACGTCAAACCTTTGCAAGGTGAATTGCTACTCCAATAAAAAGGATGGTGAAACTTGGACATTGGTTTCTCACAAAAAACATAAGCATCGAAAAGTTTTGAAGCGTCAAATCCCAAAGGTAAAAGAAAACACAAATCATCTGCAAATATGGAGAAGCACAAAGTCTGACGTCAAGAGTTGGTGCAACGATGCCTCATCACAAAGGGTTCGAAATTCGATTACACTGTTGGAGTTCTTTCCCAAACTGATCCTCGATGCATGAGTTTAAACTGCACATCACAATGCTCCTCAATGCACGAGCCTAAACTGCAAGTTGCAATGCTCCTCGATGCACGAGCTTAAGCTGCACATCATAATGCTTGTCAATGCACGAGCCTAAACTGCAAGTTACAATGCTCCTCGATGCACGACCTTAAACTGCATATCACAACGCTCCTCGACGCACGAGCTTAAACTGAAAGTTGAAATGCTGCTCGACGCACGAGCTTAAACTACACGTTTCAACACTCCATGATGCATGAGTATAAACTGCATACAAAAAAAAAACTCAAATATACTCCTTCTGAACTACGTAATGACTTGATCCTCTTCACCTAGGTACGTAGGCAATTTAGAATTTCTTTCTAAGTGCAGTCACATGAATAAAAAAAAACCCATCCCTTCAATGCGGAGCCAAAGAAAAGTTGCTTGCACGAAGTTTCATTTGCTGCTTTTCGTACGCTTGGAGAATCTAAAGACAAACTTCTATAACTTTAGCGGATGGAGCGATTTTCCATGACGATCTTCTTACATCAACTTCTTTATAGTAGATAGATTTTGGTGCATCAACGGGTCTACTCAATCTATATGGGGGCATATCTACTTAGTTCATGTACTCGCTCATCATAGCTGCAAAACAAAAAAGAAAGAAAGAAAGAAAAAAAAGGTACATCAAATGTCTCTCTCGCCAAGCTAAAGAGGGAGATACACCATCAACTTTCTCGCCAAGGTTGCAAAGAACTACTCCAATTGTCAATCTCACTAAGCCACAAGGATGAGGTTCACCGTGTAATTGTTCTACAAACGTCACAAGGAAATTGGAGGCTTCAAGTTATTTCTGCGAAAAATACTCGAAGAGTATCACACCAAGTGGTTCTTCACAGATCACGTGGACGTCTTCTTAGTCTGATATCGAGACCGTTTGTGCTCCTTCATACACCTGGAAAAAAAATAAACTCTACACCGACTACACTATAATGCTTTAGTGCCGGATAACGAACATTGTATCATTGTACTTCTCCACCAAATTTTGAAGTATGAAACACTCCATGCCATGAGAAGTACGCTAGCTCCTTGCACTTCTTCACTAAGTCAAAAGAAGAGGTTGTCAACGCCAAAGCTTAAAGGACTAGCCATTCTTCCTACGCCTTCACAAAATTGTGAGAAGATGACGTCACATGTGATTCTTCCCCCAAGTCGCAGGGATGAGATTCTCCATGAGCTTTCTCTCCAAGGTTGGAAAGGGCTACTCCAAGTATTCGCTATCAACGCCACAAAGGAAGGATGAAGCACCAGTGGTTCTTCGCCAAAGCAGAAAACTCCCAAAGAAAGATGCACTAAGTTGTCTCTCACTGAAGCCAGACAAAGTAATGCAGCAAGTTCCATCAAAGTCAGACGGACAACACTCCAAGTAGTTCCTCTCCAAGATGAACTATGAAGGTCCTTCCACAGCCGTAGGGATTTTTTTCGATCTTATTGTTTCAAGAGTGGGTTGTGACATCGCGTGCATCTTCTCGGTCTGATATCGAGACCATTTACATCCTCGTTCAAACCTACAAAGAAGAAAGAAAACAAAAAAAAAAATAGCATCCATGAATGTTGTCCGAAGTCGAAGTGCCAGATTGTGTCACCAACTTTGAAAATTTATTCCACCCAATCCGGAAGGAGTTTTGCTTTCATTTTTGGATATGTCGTAGTCATCGATGTCTTCTTTCTACAGAATCAAGTCGCTCGTCATTTGGACACTCCAAGCTCAAGATATGTGAGACTGCACAGTGCTGAAAAAAACAAAAACGCAGATCTAGAGCTGAACTTTAAAAATTAATTGTTGCCAATCCGGAAGGAGTTTTGCTTTGATTTTTGTATATGTTGTAGCCTTCGAAATCTACTTTCAGGCGAACCAAGCGGCTTGTCATTTCAATACTCGAACAGCAAGATACAATTTTTTTTCTCACAGGCGCGCAAAAAAAAAAAAAAAGGAGGACAGAAAGATGACACAATACATGGGCGCCGGCCTGCGCTTCAACCAAGCAGATGGACGCCACGGTGCGACTCCATGAAGCTTCAACTCAACAGTATGTCTCGGCGTCAACGACACATCGCTTCATCATGGATATTACTGCAAGTTGGCCTGGTAAATATTGTGCCATACACTGCCGCTCATCATGGTGAACATTGGTTCTAGTGGCATGAAACGTCAAGTTGTTGCGAACGAGCCAAAGATAAAAATACACGGTATTTACCAAAAAAGGGTGCCAAAAATTTATATACCAAAGGGGTATATGCATCCACGATATACCCCAAAAATTTTTTCGGCCGACACAAGTCAACGAAAAATTAAAAAAAAAAAAATTTAATTGTATAACGTCCACGTTATACAATATAAGTAATAAAACGTGGATCAGTCCACGTTTTACAAATATATATTTTGTAAAACGTGGAATCCACGCTTTACCTGCATAAAAAAAAAAAAATTTAGTAAACTTTTTTTTTTTTGTAACACTTAGTGTGTTTTTTCATACTTTGACCAATGATTAATCGTGTGTGAAGACTCCGAAACGTCAATATTTTATATAGAACTCCGATATTTTTTCTCGCATAATAATGTAGGCTCAATACATCAAGGATACGTAGACGTTCGATCGTCATTTTAGGGGTTGAAAAGGTGCCCGAAGTAAGTTTTGTTTGATTGTAAGGTTATTTTAG
The DNA here is from genome assembly GCF_029784015.1 of Lycium ferocissimum. Lineage (NCBI taxonomy): Eukaryota > Viridiplantae > Streptophyta > Magnoliopsida > Solanales > Solanaceae > Lycium > Lycium ferocissimum. The sequence continues at coordinate 5,247,176 of NC_081343.1, read as the reverse complement.
TCAACTTTTATATGTTGAGAAAATTAATCAATTTTCAAAAATTGAAACCGCTAAGTGAAATTGACATTCACGCATTACCTTGGGATTTTTACGTTGAAATCTATTGCGTATCATCATCTTATAAGTAAATAAAACTGAAAATTTCACGCCAATTTGGGGGAAAATCGAAATTGAAATAAAAGGCGTTTTTTTTAAAAATCGGCTCGGCCAAAACCGCCTTGCGGCAGTTTGTCCGCATAGATCTCGAAAAATACGCAAGTTCAAAAAAAAACGCGTAAACGGACGTCCGAGCGCAAAGTTATGACCATCTAAAGTTTGACCACTTTACAACTAGTTTTTCTCCTATATTTTTTAGAATTATATTTATATTCAAAATAATGTTTTATCGTGATTAAAAAATAACACGCTTAAATCAAAACCTTAAAAATAAAACACTTAAACCTTAAACAAAACTTATTTCGGGCACCTTTTCAACCCCTAAAATGACTATCCGAACGTCTACGTATCCTTGATGTATTGAGCCTACATTATTGTACGTATCGATATAAAATATTGACGTTTCGCTTCACACACGACTAATCATTGGTCAAAGTATGAAAAAACACTAAGTTTTTTCAAACAAAACTTACTTCGGGCACCTTTTCAACCCCTAAAATGACGATCCGAACGACGTATCCTTGATGTATTGAGCCTACATTATTGTACAAAAAAAATATCGTTTCTATATAAAATATTGACGTTTCGGAGTCTTCACACACGATTAATCATTGGTCAAAGTATGAAAAAACACACTAAGTGTTACAAAAAAAAAAAAGTTTACTAAATTTTTTTTTTTAGTGCTATAAAAAAAAAAAAAAAAAAAAAAAAAAAAAATTTAGAGGTAAAACGTGGATCACGTTTTACAAAATATATTTGTAAAACGTGGATGATCCACGTTTTGCAATTTATATTGTATAACGTGGATCGGTCCACGTTATACAATTAAATTTTTTTTTTTTTTTTTTCGTTGACTGTCAATTTAAAAAAAATTTTTGGGGTATATCGTGGATCGACGATATACCCCTTTTTGGTATATAAATTTTTGGGCACCCCTTTTGGTAAATACGTATTTTTATACCCTTGCGGCCCGACTCAAGTTGTTGCAGTGATCCGTTACTCCTATACACGAAAGAAAATTGCAAAGATGCATTTTTTGTCTACTGTGAAGGAAGGAGATTTTTTTTTTTCCCTAGGGTTTAATTCATGAGCTTTGCTACTTCCCTTTTATAAAAGTTAAAAAGAGGTGTTCTCATAGCAAGTGGTTACTTATGATTTAGCATTCTTTTCTCTAGCTGAAAGAAATGATGCTCACCCAGGGTGACTTGCTTCCAATAAGAAATTGGGTCAAGCAAGAGTCTTTCACACAAATTGTTGGCTCTACGTACGGGTACTTCAAGCCTCATCTACACTTCTTACACCTCGACAAGTCTTAAAATAGGGGTATCTGTAGACATTAAAATTTTATTTAAATTGATTCATACAAAATTTGGATTAAATTCTAAGTTATTGACATGTTGACCAAGTCAAATTTTGGTCAATAAAGTCGGATTAATTATTTAAGTCAAAATTATATGATTTGAATGAAATCCAAATTACATCTGGTTAATCCATTAAGTTGGGCCTCTATAAGATAAGCCCAACCCACATCTTTTTAGCCCAAGGTCCGCTAGAATTTGTTGGAGACCAAAATACCCCTAATCCCTAACTCACACCTATATAAAGGGGTCACATATCCGCTTTTGAAGACATCTAAAAAGTGATATAGCATCTTGAAATTGACATACCATCTTGACTAGAAGTAAAGGAGAGCAACGACATCTACATAAGTCATCTCCAAAGGTCTTCAACAAGAAGGAGAGTTCGAGAGACGTCTTCCCTCAAGAACAATCGAAAGTGCTGCTCAAAGTTCTTTCAAGATTCAACAAATCAACCAAAGTCCATCCTTCGTTCGAGAAAGACGCTACATTGGCCCTCGAATCAAGGCGAACAAAACGAAGATTAGAACCAAGGGATACATCCAAAGTTATACTCACAAAAATATCAATAAAATGATTTTTTTCTCACATTTGTTTTATGATTGCAGTTATTTATTTTTTGCTAGCAAAATTTATCGCGAACAATACGCCACTACTGATACGATAAGTCCTATTGCGCACAAAATTAGTGGAGAATTAATGGACATTGCAGTTATTTATTTTTTGCTAGCAAAATTTATCGCGAACAATACGCCACTGCTAATAAGATAAGTCCTATTGCGCACAAAATTAGTGGAGAATTAATGGACAACAGAAAGAAAATTCATAGCACCTGGAATAACTACTTTAATGTTACAGACAAGGGCAGATGCATTGTACCAAGGGCAGATAAACTTTTAACACCAGGGTGTGATACCTATCCTCGTATCAGCATCAGAAAAATAATATTCCTATATCACAATGTAATACAGTAGTAGTACATATTTAACTGAAATAAAATAATGTTCAACATTTTTTTCAATGTTATTAAGCTCTTATCCTTGTATCTAAACAATGGAAATGTGAAGACAAGAATTAGAGGATAATGGTCTAAATCACGACAAATCCTCGAGAAAAGGTTGGGCCGCCATAGAGGGGAATGCATTAAATGAAATGTAATAATTAGAGTATCTGAACACCTCTGTTTCCCAGAACACTAATTAATGTTACAGAATCAGAAGTAAAAAGGAAACAAAATAGAAGGAGAAATGGTAGAACCCCTATTGCGCACTTTTTTTGTGAGCAATAGGGCCATTCACAAAAGGTATTGCTGTCGCTTTTTTTTTTTAATGAGTTATTTTAATCTCAAATTTTACTTTTTGGGTCATTTAAGTTGCAGGCTCCCAAAATTATAGAATCGCGTGATCGGCATCCAACATCTTTCCCGCGGAATGAACTCTTGACCCCTGACATTTAACATAATTGGTATGTACTTTGTAGGACCGCTATCTTAGAAATCAACAACCATAATATCAACTCGTACACATCATGATATAGAATAATCCTGTGTCTCAAGACAGATAACAAGTCCCCACAAAGTGAATTAAATTGCATACTAATACTCGTATGAACTCTATACTATCAATCGTATCCATGAAACCTCTACGCAATATATATATATATTGAGAGAGAGAGAGAGAGAGCTGAGACAAAGCTTGAGACATTATAACAATCCGGCCCCTCGTTTTGAGATTTTTTTTGTTCAAAACCGTGTTTTACGCATGTCTATTGTAATTGATATTACTAGTTATGACTTGTTGGAATAGTTCAGGAGGCTAGAACATCTTTCAATTCAATTTCGAACTTAAAATCTGTGTGCACAGTTCTGGTGCCGCTGCGATACTGCATTCGTGAACCTTGTGAGATGGCTGCACTCACATTCGTGGTAAGGGTGTCAAATTCGTCGAGGCAGCTAGCTCTCATGGGCTCGTGATCACATAGATAGGCCCACGATCGCAACCTTAATCAAGTGGACCTGGCTCCACAATCGTGTTATATTGCTCACAGTAGTAGTAAGATGGGTCTGGCCATTTTTCGGGAAACCGAAATCGCGGTCCAGACCTACTATAAAAACATAGTCCTGAATTTCAAAACTCTATTTTGGGCATTTTGTTTCCCAAGGCTGTGAGTGTGAGGACTCTTGGTCTTGGAATCATTCCTTGGATTGACGTAATGATCCTAAACCATTATTTGGTTTCATTACATAAATCTATATGGATCTAACAAGTTTTTCAATTATAAATTAGGGGCAGAAATAACAAAGAATAATTTAGTCGCAGAAACCCCACTCAATTAGAAAGAAAGGAGGAGCATATTTTCTGTATAGGAATGAATCTATGTATATATATATCGGTGAAATTACTACGTTACACTGACTAATAATAGGCATAACAGTCCAATAGATGGTCGTTATAGTGAGTTAAGTCATACTTAATCGCAAGGGAACGTATTTGGAGATATTTTAGTAAGCATGAATTTGAAATTTTTCTATAATTTGTGCAAAATCATATTTGATATCCCGCACAGATGGAGAGGGGGGGGGGGGTGTGGAATTTCTCACGCGCGCAAGCCCATTCTCTTTCTAGCTCTTTACAAGCACACTGAAGGACAATTCCTTATAAAGTGAAAAAGCTAGCTCTTTCTAGTCCATGAGGGAATATATGTAGGATTCATATTTAGCAAAGACAGTTTGCTTTAATTTAGAAGGAAGTCCATGAAATTTTAATCATTCTCCACAGAAGCACAAAAAGATGAAAACAGTCAAATATTTTACACTTATATCAAGATAGTCGATTGAAGACTCAAGCTTGTGCCCACATATATACTTTACCTTTCCCTGTGGCGCCAGCAAGTGTTCCAACAATATAAGGATGAGCAGCCAAACGGTATGGGACAGTAGGCATATCATCACTTTGCAAAGTGCAAACAACCTTCTTATCAGCAGTAGAAATGATATGGAGTCCATGTATCTCATCACCAATCTTCGATTTTCTTTTATGCTTCTGCTTTTCCTGAATCTTGCCGATGTACACATGTGAATCATCCCAACCCCAGATTCCTCTGTGGATGTCATACATATTATACCAGGAAAAAGAAATATAATGGATTGTAACTTGAAAATGAATTGTTCTTATGAAGTAGTAGTAATAGTTATTTCCATACCTTAATGTGGAAATATATTCACCACTTAGGTTGTTGTGGGGTATCAAGAACTTCTCCTGATAGTTTTCTCCTCCATATAGACCAATAGTATTGTCCGAGCTGTGTTGAACATGAAATTACCAATGCAAGGAGATAGTACCCCAACAGTTGATAGAATCAAAACAGACGGTCAAGTTTCTCAAGAAAATTAAGCAAAAACAAACTGAATAGCGTGGTTTATGCTTTTAATATGAAGAGTTTTCCCCTTACAAGAATACATTCTTACAAAAAAAAAATACCACAATTTTTTATGAGCATTTCGCAGCCAAATATTACTCTTTTGTTTTGAAAGTACTCGTAGGGCTTGAAGTCATTTTGATATCTGGATTCACTGAAATATCTTTTTTCCCCGGTATGTAGGATTCAATTAAACAAACCTTGTTGTTGCAAGAAAAGTCCCAAAAGGTGAAAAGTAGGCAGAGTAAATTGGACCTCCATGGCTAATACTTGTCAATGATTTTGGCTGATCTTTGCTAACACTCCTCAAGTCCCAAAGAGAGACAGTCTTGTCTGCAGAGCTTGTAGCTATAATAATCGGATTATTTGGTTTGCAATGTATTGTATTGATCGTGTCTCCATGTAATCCCCATGATAATGATGGTGTGCTTGCCCTTACATCAAATATTTTTAGCTCTCCGACTTCATCACCAAAATATAAACAGTTCATGTCCTCCCCTCGATGACATATGGAATGTATCGCGCAAGTATCCTGATATACCTCATTGTAAGCCTCCTTTTCAACATCCAGCAACATAATACGTTGATCATAACTTGAAGTAAATATCTGCAAAGATATATATCAGAAAAGTTCTTGAATGCCAAATTAACTAACTACGATACATAGTTCATATGCCCCAAAGGAATAGCTTTTCCATTTCATCGTCAATTCACACATATTCCATGTTGCAGTTAAATTATTGTTACAAGTACCGTTTAAAAAAAAAAAAAAAAAAATCAAAGTCATAAAAAAAAAAATGTAAAGAAGAAAAACAACTTCAAAAGCTTTAAAAGGAATATGTTGTTACGACTCCCGAAGACCTTCACTAGTGGTTGGAAGTATAGAGCTTGCACAAAACTGTTGCCCAGAAACTAGAAGGAGAAAGACGTATGAAGAAGAGAAGAGATTGTGTTTTTTCTGTGTATCTCACCAAGACAGACCTCAAAAAATATATAGGTATAGAAAATGACCGTTCAGATAAAAGGAAATAAATCAGCCAACGGTTATGATCATAATGACTCACATAATTGTATAGGTTACAAATCTGAATAATCAATTTTGTGGGATGAATCTGAACACATTAAGGTAAGGATGTATTTGGTTAGTTTCTGGAAAGGATGTATTTGGACAATTTTGGATAAGTGCAAAATATCTAAAAATAATATTTTGCAAAACCAGATTTAATTTAGGCCTCACGTATAGGGGGGGGGGGGGGGGGGAACAAATCACTTTTGCCTACTAAGCCCAATTCTCATGTGCGCGAGGCCTATCTCTTGTTCTAACCCATTTACTAACCCAACAACCCACAATTCAATATAAGGAATGTGGGACATTTGCACTTCATGTAGGAGAAAAGATAAGTAAGGAAAAATGAACCAAAAAGAAACTTTGGCTTTGCATTACCAACAAAGAATTGACTAGAATAGCAATACATAACTCTCACAATCCCCCACTAATGCAAAGATAAAGAATAGGAATAATTTCTGGGCAAAAGAAGGAACATGTACTTAAGTGTCAATATCTTTCGATTTGAATTAACACGTAGTGAAATGAGGCAACAACAAATATCCAAAAAGCAAAGTACTCTTGAACTAAATGGACATGAATTGAGACCCCCATAACATATGCTATATCCTTAGTTTTATGCAAACTCCACGATACTCACAAAAGTGTTTTTATGGTCATGCACACACCTTGGGTCTAATGAGTGCTTTAGAAAGATGGCCTGAGTCTTTCATAAAAGGCAACCACACCTTTACACTCACGTAGGTAATTTCATCAAGTCTATCTCATAGACCACCTTAAGACTATGGAATCATTAAGAGCAAAAAGCTCAACCTTATAAACACTACTACACGCCATAGGGATAGGAAATTTAATGATTCGTCAAATTTCTTTTGGACCTTACATATTCGAAGGAGATAACACCATGTTTCAACAACTGTTTAACTGCACCATATCGATGCGAATATGTCCCTTTTTCCATTGTATACTTTCGAATACATTAAGGTAAGGATGTATTTGGACAATTTCGAATAAGCCCAAAATATCTAAAAATAATATTTTACAAAACCAGATTTAATTTAGGCCTCACGTATACCTCGGGGGGGGGGGGGGGGGGGGGGGGGGGGGGGCAAATTCATCACTTTTGCCTACTAAGCCCAATTCTCATGTGCGCGAGGCCTATCTCTTGTTCTAGCCCATTTACTAACTCAACAACCCACAATTCAATATAAGGAGGAAGGAAAGACTTTCCTCCACCTGTGTGGGACGATCGATGGGTAGATATGCTATGAACTCTCATTTCCACTTCACAAGGAACGTAGATAACACTTTCAGCTTACTACAAATCAATTACTTATATATTTGACTTTGGCCAAATGAGATCAATTCTAAGATTCAGATAAAAATAGAAAAGCAAAAACAAAGTGACCTTTGACATGGAAAATGGCTCAATTGCGATTGCAGACAATTTGTACTGATGAGGACGATAGAGATAAATTCCATTAGTTTCCTGATCTTCAAAGTCCAAGTTCCATAACCCCAAATAGCCAAGCTCATCGCCTACGATAATAACTCTCTTATCCGCCGTGGGAAGAAACTTCACATCTGATATGGCACCTTTCGCCACTTGTGTTCTTCTCAACTTCAACAGTAACCTTTCCAAATCAACATCATCATGATCAGTAAGTCTACTTGGACATTCATTTCTTGTCGAACTACTTGGACATTCATTTCTTGTCAAACTCTTTATTGTTTTAACCATTCCATCGTATGATAAGTACTCCTTTTTGGATAATATTTTCTTTGCCTCAATTTTATCAATGAGGCCATCACTCAATTCCGGTGGTATTCCTTTACTTCTACGAGATAAGCGGCGAACACTATTTGCCTCTTCAACTTCATCTCTACAATCACATTCAGAAACGGAAAAGACATGCATTATAAGGAGTTTGATATAATTATTACTATATATACAGTGTACCAACTGATGTAATTATTTTGGAGTAAGATAGAGATAGAACCTTTTGCGTCTTTGCCTCTTGGGAACTGCTCTTTCATTATCTGTCATTGCTAATACTTAAGAGAAGTAGTCATAAATCTGTAATGGAGTATGCCTTTGTGTAATTCTCTACCTTTGAAGACTAAAAATTTAATTAGAAGGAGATGAATATCAAAAGTCACCAAGAAATCTAGGTAGAGAGAAGAGGGAGGGAAAAAATTACGCGCCTGTTTGGATTGGCTTATTTTAAGTGTTTATGTGCTTTTAAGCACTTCTCTAATATTTGTGGTGTTTGACAATAATAAAAAATATTTAAAAATATTTACTTTTAGACATGAAAACTATAAAAATAAGACAAAAGTCAAAAATTGAATATTATGACTTTTATTTTATAAGTTACTTTTTAAAAGTCTATCCAAATACCCTCTAAGTCACCTTTAATTTTATTGGTTATTTCTTTGAGGCGTGAAGTAGTAATTTCATACTGTTACTGGCTGAATTAGTAATCTCTGTAATTAGTTCTTGTCGTCTGTACTTCCCAAACAGTTTCATTAATGAATGAACATAAAACAAGGTGTTTTAATTAAGGGTGAAAAATCATGAATTAAAACATTTCAAAGTACTCCCTCCGTCTATGTTTACCTGTTCTTGTTTGATTTGGCTGAGGGAGTGTGTCACATAAATTGAGACAGAAGGAGTAATATTTATTACTCCGATTATCCAAATACCTAACTTTTCTGAGGAGTTAGTATTTTCTTGAGGGGCTTATTTTGAACCGGAGGGAATACTTAATAAAGGGTAAAATAGGTATAAAGTGATACTCCCTCAGTTTCAATTTATATGAACCCATTTGACTGGGCACGACATTTAAGAAAGAGGGAAGACTTTTGAAACTCGTGGTTCAAAATAAGCCTTGAAAATTTGTGTGGCTGTAAATCATTCATTAAGTGAATTTGTTTCCAAATTAGAAAAGAGGTCATTCATTTTGGCACGGATTAAAAAGGAAATAAGTTCAAACAAATTGAAACAAAAGGAGTAATTTATTTCTTCGTTTTCTACACCGGACAAGTAAAAGTGAACATTAGTATAATGGACAGGTAAAAATGGACGGTGGGAGTAACGTAACAACAAATATATTGTACATGGTAAGTTTAAGACCAAGATATTCAAATAACTTTTTTCTTACTTTACACATTTTTAGTTTAAGACCACTAGATTGACTAAATTCCCTAAAAGGTCACTCATATATTGAGAATTGCCTACTAATATCACTTTTGTTTCTTTTAGGATAAAAATATCACTCAATTATCACTATTTTCAGAGTAATATCACTTTTGTTTATTGATACAAAACAAAGTTGAATTTTATGTGATATCGCAGGCCAACTAGGAGAGAATGAGAGTTTTGTGTGTTAAGTATATTTAAGGATAATAGAGATAGTTGGGTGATATTCTTGTCCTAAAATAATAAAAGTGATATTAGTGGGCAATTCTCAATAGTGACCTTTTAGGGAATTTACTCCCACTAGATTCAAACGTCTCCTTTTATTTCTTAAATTTCCTGCCTAATCAAACTAAGACGCTTAAATTCGAATGGAGGGAGTATATATATTAAATTTGAATATTTTTATATTATTTTTGTTTTTGTCACCTCTCACAAGAGGCGAAGTCAGAATTGTGCAGTCACTAACAATTCCTTTAAAGTTTCCAATTCGATAAGTAATATCAAGGGTAAAATAGATATGAAATGGAAAATTATCTATTGGTTTTCCAAATTGAACAAGTGAACATCTATTTTTAGTATTCCCTCAGCCTCAAATTATTTGTCCTTGTTTTACACGCCTCTTAAGATATGTTGATTAGGAGGGCCATTTTGACTAACCTTACCCTTGTTATGTTTAAGTTATAATTTCTCTCCATTAAATGTTTACTCTATTTATGTGTCATCTCCATTAATGACAAAATTCTATTAAGAGTAAATGAGAAAAAAATTATTGTGCCTTGAACTTTTAGAATAACAATTTGAGACAACTATTTTTAATAATTATGATAAATAATTTGAGACGGAAAACTATACAGGACAAATAAAAATGGACGGAGAGAGTATAAAATATACAAATACAATCAACCAAAAGTCCCATAAATTATTGTGTGTGCAATAAATACAATCAACCAAAAGACCACACAAATAACTTCATGTACGTTACACGAAGAAGAAAAGAAAAACGAATCAAAAATGGAATAAACATTTATATTTCATTGTTTTAGTCTTTTTAGGAGATAAAAAAGGAATGTAGCTCTAATATGATGGATAATTAAAAAATAAAAAAGATTTAAATATGCCATCGAACTATTGAAAATGAATAGGGATCTAGTATCTCAGTTGGTTGACTACCTGAACTTTCACCTTGTTGGTGAGGGTTCGAATCCCCACGTTGTAATCCCTTCCCCATTTCCCCTTTCCTTACCCTATGTAATAAAAACAATTTTTAAAAAAAAAATATTGGAAATGATTTTTTATGTCGCTCATCAATAGTTTGGCTCATTTATGTCATCGAACTACCAGAAATGACTCACTTATGTCACTCATCAATAATTTGACTCATTTATGCCATCACGTGTTACCAAAATGACTCATTCATGCCATTTTTCATTAACACTGGTTTATAATACCATATATGACACGTGACCTCTAATTAGAGGTTTTCGTCGTTTAATTAAATCAGCCCAATTTTAAATCTCAAATTAATAAAAAATCCGACCCAAACATCTGGCCCATATGGATGAGTCATTTTGGTAATGGACAATGGCATAAATGAGCCAAACTATTGATAAGTGACATAAATGAGTCATTTCTGATAGTTCGATAAAGATAAATAGGTTAAATTATTGACAAATGGCATAAATGAATCATTTTCGATAGTTCGATAACATATTTGAGTCTTTTCCATTAAAAAATAATTTGTGACTTGACTGATTACTTACTGCAGCCTTTTTGTTTTCCAAGATCAAAACTCTGTACCTACAAGCAGACCAATCGCCAAAGATTGTAAAACGCCAGCAACCAGTAGTAGGCCCTCAGTACTTCAAAATTGTTTTGAAACATAGTATAATTAGCATGTGATACACTTGCATTCACTGAGTAGTAACTAGAGTATACAAATATAGTTGTGTCCGTAGTAAATACAATCAAAAAGCCCACACAATTAATTACATGAGCAAAGATAAAAAAAAAAAAAAAAAAAGGAGATGTTCTCTCGGGTTAAAAATAAGTGTTTACTTATCATTTTCAGTGTATATTTAAAAAAAAATATTACTTCTCCCCGTTTGAAAAAAATTATCTTAATTTGACTTGACGAGGAGTTTAAAAAATAAAGAAAAACATTTAAAATGTGTGGTCCAAAATAAATTTTAGATATTTGTGTCGCTGTAAATCATCTCATAAAGTTAAATTATTTCTAAATATATAAATGTGTCAATCTTTTTGGGACAAACTAATAAGGAAAGTAAGACAATCTTTTTGGGACGGAGGAAGTAATTTCTAAATAAAATGTATATTTTGACTAAACTATTCTTAATTAAATACTCCCTCCGTTCACTTTTACTTGTTCAATATTTCAAAAATAGATTTTCACTTTTACTTGTCACTTTTGGCATATCAAGATAAGACAATTTATTTTTTCCTGTTTTACCCATAGTATTAATTACTCACTTCAAATCATTTTTCAAATTCAATAAAAATATGCACTAATTAATATGGGTACATTGGTAAATTATACACTTCATTTATTATTTCTTAAATAACGTGAAAAGTCCAAAGTGGACAAGTAAAAGTGAACGGAGGGAGTACTACCTAATAACTATAGTTTTCTTATTACATAAAAACACATTTATCTAAATAGGGATAGATTTGAGGGAAAAATAAGGCTAATTCCTTCTTAATTATGTAAATGAACGTTTATTTTGAACCAAAATAAAATGACTAAGTGGACACTTATTATTAACCGGAGGGAGGAGGGGTGTGCAAAAATCGATTTAACCAATAAACCGAACAGAAAAAAATGCTATCAGTTTATCGATATCGGGTTATTAGGTTAATAGTGTTTAAAGAGTTTTGTAATTTTTTTTTATTGGGCTATCGGTTTGGTTTCCAATTTTAATATTTTAGTTAATGGTTAAACCAATAACCTAATAAGATTATATTGAAATTGTCTTTTTATTCCTACTTATTTAATAGGGGCTTTAGATGTTAAATACAAATTACAAATTACAAATTCTATTTCCTAAATTCTTACTTTCGTTCTCTCAAATTGGGGCTTTCGCTTCTTTGCCTCTCGACCAGGACCTTTTCACTTCTCAGTTCTAAATCATGAGTTTAGTTAGCAGCTAAAGTATTATATTTCCCCCCTTCTTTTTCGAATTTATTGGTTAGGACCATAAAATTTAAAAGTTTCGTTTTATTTCTTAAATATTGTGTTCCGTCAAACTAAGACACTTAAATTGAGAAGGAAGGAGTAGTATTGAATTATTCAAAAGAGAAGTAGTATTGAATTATTCAAAAGAGAATTATCCATGTATATATATTCAACATGATGGACTTTTTTTTTTTTTTTTGTCTCTTTAACTACATGTAGTAAATGTTAGGGGTGGGCGTTCGGTTCTTCGGTTCGGTTTAGCTATTTCGGTTTCGATTTTTTGAAGGTGGACACCGAACACCGAACCAAACTAGTTCGGTTCGGTTCGGTTCGGTTTCGATTTTTTTAATTCGATTTTTTTAATATGATATTAGAAGCGATTCCATTTACACTAATTCATATTCTCAAAAGTAATAAAACATAAAACTGATAAATTGAAATAAAATCAAACAAACAGGATACACAAGAACAAAAAACCATAACCATGATATAGGATTACCAGGTGTTATATACATACAGTAAGAATAACTAAGAAAACACATAAAGGACATACATTAATTCTAAAGACATATCCTAATCACCTTACTTTGTTAAGAATATTTGATTTTCTCAACTGAAGTGAAAAATTAGGGATACAAAAGCAAAAGAGGGCTTGTTACAATTGAGTTTTTTTTGGGCTCAAACTTAATGGATCTGGAATATTTTAATTTTTTTGGATAATGTATTAAATTTCGGTGTGCGTTTGGTTCTTCGGTTCGGTTTTATGAAACTTCGGTTCGGCTATTTCGATTTTAATTTTTTAAAGGTGGACACTGAACACCTAACCAAACTAGTTCAGTTCGGTTCGATCCGATTTTTCAGTTTTCGATATCTGTGCACAGCCCTAGTAAATACAACTAGTAAATGGATAAATTAAAGTAGGAGACATAGACAAAGGTAACGTCTGAAGGTGTACGAATAGTGTAGTAGGCATAATAGAGGAGGTAGGAGCCTTCCCAAAATATCAAAAGTATCACAGATAGTCCGATTGATGGATTTGACGATTGAGCAATAGGCAGTGCCTACAGTATACTGTTGTTTACTAACTGTGAATATCTGAAAAAGTTGAGGAAGATAAGAAATAGACAGATTGGAATTGAAGTGGGTTTCTGGTGATATTGATGTTTTGAGCGTTGGAAGTAGATGATGGATACATATATAGTAGTAAAATTTGTTTTAGCAATAACGATTTTAAATTTGCTTATACTTAGTATTTTTGTAGACTTTTATGCATAAAAACAGTGTATATATGAATAAATAAAAACAAGAGAAAGCAAAAATATTATAGAAGTAGTTTTTTATTGGTTAAATCAACAATCAAACTGTTAAGGACCGAAAATCAATAACAAATACTCCCTCCATCTCATAATATTTGTCACATTTCATTCACACGCCCATTAAAAAAATATTTATAAAGATAGCATTTTGATTATTTTTCCCTCTTTAACATATATCATATTCTCTCTCCTCAATAAATATTTACTTCATTAATGATGAAACCTCTTAAATATTAGTATGTGAACTCACAAAATCAGCTCATTAATGTAATTAATACTAGGATAAATTTTTTTTAAAAAAACTATTTAATTTTATCTTGGGCAAATAAAATGACAAAATTTTGAGATAAGTATTTTTAGTAAGGACGATAAATATTTTGGATTTAAAGTATCTTATCTATTTGGTTATCGATTTCGCGTGTTTACATAACTGAACCAAACCGATCCATGCGAGTATGTTACAAGAAGAAGAAAAGAAAAGCAAATTAAAAAAAAAAATAACATTTATATGTCACTGTTTTAGTTTTTCTTGGAGATCATAAAAAGACTCCACTCAGAAATTAGCTGTAATATCAAGGATTAATTAAAAAATTATTTGTCACTTGAGTCACCATTACTGTAGTGGTAGATGAAGGGATTTAATCTGAGTGCCTTTTAGGGTATGCGAACTCACAAAATCAGTCCAAAGAATGTAATTAATATAAAGGTAAAATGGAAAAAAAATTATTTAATTTTATCTTGGGTAAATAAAATAATAAATTTTTGAAATAAGTATTTTTAGTAAGGCGATAAATATTTTGAGACGGAGGGAGTATCTTATGGTTTCGCGTGTTTACAAATAGAAAATCGACAAACCAAACTGATAATACATAAAATCAAATCGAATGAAATCAAACCGATCGATAAGCATCCTACGAGGGAGTATGTTACAGGAAGAAGAAAAGATTTAAAAAAAAAAAACATTTATATGTCAGTGTTTTAATTATCCTTGGAGATCATAAAAAGACTCCACTCAGAAATTAGCTGTAATATCAAGGATTAATTAAAAAATTATTTGTACTTGAGTCATCATTACTGTAGTGGTAGCTGAAGGGATTTAGGGCCTCTTTCTTCATACATACAAAAAAAAATTCACTTTATTTGAAATTTTAAAGTTAAAGTTGTGTTTGGCTATAGTTTTTAAAATTATAATTTTTGTTGAAATGTTTAAAAAATTTAAAAAAATTAAAAAATAAGTTTTTTCCAAATACAACTTTAAGAGCAAAAATGCCAAACGCCCACTTAATGTGAGTGCCTTTTAGCTTCCAAGAGCAAAAAAGAAGAACAATCGGCCATGGAACCTCATCAATTCTTCAAGATTATCTTATCTCCTCATCCCTCTATATTAGTAAGTTCCTTTTCTCAATTCAGCCATGCAATGCATTTTCATCTTCTTGCTTTACCAGTAGTGCTTTATCTCTATCAAGATTTGTAATTCCCCTTTTTGGTTTGTAAAAAATGACTTCTTGAGGTCCCCATTACTTCATTTTCCATTTTTATGTCTGGATTTAACTTATATCTGACTGACACTATGATGAAAATTTATTTACTATCATAGCAATTTCACCTGTCGTACAATTCATCTGTCTTTTTTTTTTTTCATATTACTAATTCCACTTGTTGTGGGCAATTGCCGCGTAATCTATGTTGTGTTCGGACTCTTCAAAAATGTCGAATGGTATAGGATTTTTGGTGCAACATTTTTTGAGAGTCCAAGCAACATTTCAAGTGATCAGGTTGTGTAAAACGTAAAAAATCCTATTGTAATATATCATCCAACCAACCATGTTAACAAATACAGAATTGAAGTAACATTGCGGAAACTTCATTTTTCTCTCTCTGTTTCTGGTGGTTTCATTTACATGAAACAGCTGCAACAACAAGTAGTCTTAGTCCCAAATAAGTTGAAACTGTACATGAAACAGCTGTTTGTACTCAGGGGCGGATTTAGAGGGTGCCAAGGGTGTTCACCTGAACACTCTCGGCAAAAAATTATAGTGTGTATATAGGGTAGATTTTCTGTGTTTATGTACATATATTAATTTTTGAATACCCTGAACAAATGCAAAAGATTACCTCAAGCGGTTCAGGGTGTTCAAAATTATTTCTACTGTCCTAGGTTCAATTCCCATTGACAATATTATTTTTTATATTTAACTTTTGTTGTTTTTTCGAACTCCCTGAATGAAAATGTTGAATCCGCCACTGTTTGTACTATTTTGGACAACTTTTAATTTTCATGATACTCTTAATAAACGGATATATTATGGAAATGCTGTGCCTTTACTGTTTGTGTGTCAATTTTCTGTAAAGAAATGAGACCAAACATGAAATTTCAAATAGTATAAGCGGGAGATGTAGTTGGGAGCTTTCTTTGATTGTGAGTTTTTATGACAAACTTTGGAGGTTAGGCCTTGTTTTGAATGGTAGAGCTAAATAAATGGCCAAATATAGCCGATTTCAAGTTCTTCTTTGTGCAGAAATTTGGCAATATATACCTAGTGTCACGGGCGATTCATCCTTGGATATTCAGCCATTGCAGCACCACTTACGGATCTGTTGAAGAAAAACCGTGAGTGGAAATGGACAGCTTCATGTCAAGAAGCGTTTGAGGGACTTAAAGAGGCAATCACAAAGGAGCCTGTTTTGGCCCTACCCGACTTCGGCAAGGTGTTTGAAGTTCACACCGATGCTTCTGATTTTGCTATTGGCGGTGTCCTAATGCAAGAAGGACACCCTATAGCTTTTGAAAGCCGAAAATTGAATGAGGCGGAGCGGCGATACACTATCCAAGAGAAGGAGATGACGGCCGTAGTCCACTGCCTAAGGACGTGGCGTCATTACT